>NC_139040.1:20728500-20889076 GCF_964662115.1 Mustela nivalis
GAACACACTGTCCTAGCACTTCCCGTAGATGGACATCAATGAGTTTGATGAGAACAAATTCGTGGACAAGCAGGAAGAGGCGGCAGCAGCAGCAGACACTGAGCCAGGCCTGGACCTTAGCGAGGTGGATGGCATTCTGTAGTAAGGGGACATGCTTCCGGCATTTCATGCAGCCTTACATAACTCTCCCATTAGCACAAAGAATCAAGCCGTGAAGGAATGAGCCTAGTTTGTGGTGCTGAAAGTGCTTACAAACTTTAAGAGCAGTGCAGTTGTGCAGGCTGTGCACTCACGGGACAGAAATGACATTGACTTGCTAATGAGGTACAATTTATAAAGGGTTTGAGAAGCCCACAGAAAACAGCAGCATGGTGTTACTCCAGTTGCATAAAAAGGCATTAGCAGTAGGAGCACTAGGCTTCATTATGATTTCTTTTTTTTTTAAAGATTTTATTTATTTATTTGACAGATGGAGATCACAAGTAGGCAGAGAAGCAGGCAGAGAGAGGAGGAAGCAGGCTCCCCACTGAGCAGAGAGCCCGATGTGGGGCTCGATCCCAGATCCCAGGACCCTGGGACCACAACCCAGGCTGAAGGCAGAGGCTTTAACCCACTGAGCCACGGCGTTCCTCCATTATGAGTTCTTAAAGCAAGAATGACTGTTTTAAAAAATAAAAAGACTCATGTTACCTTGAGAAGAATTTTGTATGTATTGGCTGATGAAGAATTGTTGGCAAAGGACCATCTTCCTAGGAACTCCCAACTAAACCATTTCAGGACATTCATCCACTAAAGTTTATTTTATTTTCAAGGTGAAGGGAGAAATTGTCTGTTTCCTAAATCCTTTGCTGGATCTGCTAATCTATGCCTTCATCCACAAGTAACACAGAACTAGGTGGTAACTGTCTACTGGAGTCGCTGGCCAGTGTTGGTCAGTTATACCTGTGTGCTCTGCCCATTTCAAATGGGGTAGGGACGATTTGGGCAGGTACAGAGCCAAAAGCTGTGGTAAAAGGGAGAACTTATTTTTTGAAGTAAATCTTCAGGGTTTTTTTTTTTTAAATTTTTTATAAACATATATTTTTATCCCCAGGGGTACAGGTCTGTGAATCACCAGGTTTACACACTTCGACAACATGGATGGAACTAGAGCGTATCATGCTTAGCAAAATAAGTCAAGCAGAGAAAGACAACTATCATATGATCTCCCTGATATGAGGACGTGGTGATGCAACATGGGGGCTTAAGGGGGTAGGAGAAGAATCAATGAAACAAGATGGGATTGGGAGGGAGACAAACCATAAGTGACTCTTAATCTTCAGGGGTTTTTACAGACATCCTGTCTTCCCAGAGAAGACAGGCTCTCTTGGATTCATTATAAATTGCCTGCTACATCATAAAGCTCTTGGTTTATTATTTAAAAAAATATGACTAGGATGGTAAAAGGACTTGATGACTACCAGTCATAGGAATAGGGCCTGATTAGCTTGGAGAAGAGAAGGCACAGGGATGGCCATGATAACCGTCCTTAGACATCTGAAAGACTGTCATACAGAAGTGAAAAACGGATTGCATTTTTTGTAAGGTATCATGAAGCAGAAGCAGGGATGATTGGTAGAAGAAATCAGGAGAGATTTTGGGTACAATATAAGGAAGAAATATACAGAAGTGGGAACTCTGCTGATAGAGAAAGTTACAGTGAAAGATGTTGGCGGAATGAATGCCTTCGGAAATGTTGCTAGTTTGGCTCTGGGTCTCGAATGGTCCAAGAATCACCTAATAACAACTTGTTGAGAATGCTAGAAAGAAATTTCAATAGAAAGGTGGCTAAACAAGGTGAGTTTTAAGGGTTCTTCCATCACTAAGATTCTTTGGATTTGTGGTTGGAGAAAGTTCGAGAACTTAAAACTGTAACAGCTGTTTTTTCTCAAGAATGATGAACTAATGATTCCAGTGGAATCATGGACAAGTCTCTGGAAAGACAGTTAATATATTACATATTTGTAGTCCTGAAATTGAAAAGAGATAACTCAAGAAGATGCTTTCCAGTGACTGAAAGTGTGCCCAGAAAAGAATGGTGGCCAATTCTGTTCATATAGTAATGGCTGCATTGGGCACTGCCGAGAGAAGTGGTTTGAGGCCTTCTCTGAACCAGCAGGAAAGAAGGCCATGATCAGTTAATGATGTCTACTCAGTAGGTGTGGGATGGGAGAGTGACAGCATGCACACCTCAAAAACGTACTATCCTTGTAGTAGAGGAGGGAGTTATAGATTACTGCCAAAAATATTATTTGTACCTTGCTAGGTCGAAGAGTTAAAATCCATGACTACTAATACTTAATCTTCATGTATTTTCTGGCCATCAGCTTCAGATATAAGATGAGCCTTGATTCTGACCACAGTATATTTTCCTGACTTTCATTAAAGATGAGTCCTGGCCCTTACCACAGACTGAGTCCTATTCTGGCCACAGTTGGCACCTAAACTCTAGACAGCTATTACACAATGATCATTATCAGTTGGGTTAAGGCAAACTCATTCTCACCACTAGAGACACAGTACAAGGCCCGTGTTTTACTAGAAGTGGGTCAGTAGCTGTGCTTTTTGTTTGTGAAGGACAATGCATTATTGATATAGCAAGATGCCTGTCAGTGTTTCTTCTCCAGTTATCCAACTGCAAAGACCACAAATGCTTTATTACCATGGGAGACAGTAATTTTAAAAAAATGGGAAGAAAAAATGAAACTCAAGTGAAAGAAATAATTTCCTGTGACTGTGAAAACATAAAGCAAATGCCTGAACATGATTTTAAATGGGTCTGTGAATGTGGCTGATGGAGGGAAGCTTTCTTGGAAAGGATGTGTACTGTGAGTGCTGCCGGGTACAGAGCACATTAGGGGGCAAGGAAGCCAGGAACCATGTGCTGGAAGTCAGTTTCTATTAAATTAATAGACTTCATACAGCTACCAATTTTGGTCTGGATAAATGGGTTTTTAGAATAATAATTTCTTAAAAGTCATGGAGTGACTTGATAAATATAGTAATAAAACTGTCAGAGTGTCTACGTTAACTGAAGTTGGGTTGTAATAGGGGATTTAAAAAATATCTAAATCTTTCAGAATGTGGGGAGAGGGGAATGGAGGAATTAGAGCTCCATTTGATTCCTGTACTGGGGCAAGGGAGGTCGAGGCTTTGGAATGTATGGGAACAGCTCTGTCCAATAGAATTTTCTGTAATGATGGAAATGTTCTATATCTGCATTGTCTAATACAGTAGCCACTGACAACCTATGGCTATTGAGCACTTGAAATGTGGATAGTGTGACTGAGGAACTTAACTTTAAATCTTATTTAATTGTAATTAATTTAAAATTAAATTGCCATAGGTGTCTAGTGGCTACCACATTGGACAGCATAGCATAGAATTTAGGTCAGTTTCTAGATCTAAGAGCAACCAAAGTATAAGAAAAACAGAAAAACCAGGTGCGCCTGGGTGGCTCAGTGGGTTAAAGCCTCTGCCTTCGGCTCAGGTCATGATACCGGGGTCCTGGGATCGAGCCCCGCATCGGGCTCTCTGCTCAGCAGGGAGCCTGCTTCCTCTCTCTCTCTGCCTGCCTCTCTGCCTACTTGTGATTTCTGTCTGTCAAATAAATAAATAAAAACTTAAAAAAAAAGAAAAACAGAAAAACCAGAAAATCCATATGTCTAAGCCCAGTTTATACCTCTATTGAGAAGAATAGGCTTTTGTTAACTTTAGATAGACCCTTCACCTTGATTTTATACGAGATCATGCCAGTATTTGTGGAAGTCTGTGTCTCTGTGGTCAATCTAAGGATATGGAAAGTTCAAACATTGTCCTTGACTAATGGGTATTAATGAATTTTATGAAAGTAACATATCTTGTTTGAAGCAGAGAAATGAATATTTCACAGAAGAAATGTAAATAATATTTTTTATTAGAGAATTAACTAATGTTTCTTCTGTGCTGCAGATATAACAACCGGACTGCCATCTTTATGTGGGACATTTATAATTTAGTCAAAGCTCAAAAACTTAATATCTATTCCAATGACATATTTTTGGTGACTTGGACTACAGAATGAAACAGGAAAAAATGATATACCATAAACCAAATGAATGTCTTTAGGTATAGTTTGGATAATGAAGAAGATCTTAGACTTGATTAGCTTCCATTTATCCTACTGTTCTTCTAATTATTTTAATTTTGAGGTATAGCTCTTGAATTTGCAACTTGTTTCCTATGTGCTACCTTTATGCTTTTTAATTTCCCCCCACGCTATCATAGTGTATTCAAATAACTTGAAGAAGTCTACTGTAGCTGGTGCATTGATTATAATGGTGTATGGTAAAATATAATAGCAGGGCAAGATTATGAAAGGCTTTGAAAGCCATGTTGAACTATTCAGGCTTTATCCTAGGAACAGCAGGAGTGACATGAGGTTTTTAGAAATGAAATGCAGCATGGGGAATGAACTAGAGAGCAGGGGATGTGAAACCTTGATCAGTTGGAAGGTTAGTGCAATAGTTAAGGTGAAAGACAATGATGATGACCTAAGGTGATGATTGCAGTATAGATGGAAAAAAGTAGACAGATTAAAGAAATAGTTAAGAAGTAGCATTACTAGAACTTTGTGAGTAATCAGATGAAGAAGGATTAGACTGTACTCTGTGTGGGTAGCCTCTTCTTTTGCCCTATGCTTTTCCTGAGATAAGACTCATCACTCTGTCATTTATCCCACAAATAAATCTACTTCCCCCAAAGGGAAATGTACATTTTGCTGACATTTCATGGGGGAATGTAAGACCTGGTTACATTGTATACCACAGAGTGAAATTTAATCTGATTCCTCATGTCTCTTTCCTATTTAACTCTCCTCAGATCTTTCACCTCTTTCTTACTCTACTCATCCTCTCTCCTCAGTTCCTCTGCTCTCTTGCCTCCTCTTACATTCTATTTTACCTCTATCCCCCTTCTGTTGTCTTTTTAAATTTTTAATTTAATTTAATAATTATTATTATTTTTCTATTTATTTTTTATGGTTAAAAAATTTTTTTTTGTTTCTTTTCAGCATAACAGTAGTCATTGTTTTTGCACCACACCCAGTGCTCCATGCAATCCATGCCCTCTCTAATACCCACCACCTTGTTCCCCCAACCTCCCAACCCCCGCCCCTTCAAAACCCTCAGATTGTTTTACAGAGTCCATAGTTTCTCATGGTTATTATTATTTTAAGTAGGCCCCTGCCCCAGGTGGGACTTGAACTCATGACCATGAAATTAAAGTCACATGCTCTACCAAATGAGCCAGCCAGCTACCCCTGTCTCCTTTCTTATAGAGAACAATTTAATTTTTTTCTGAGCTTCTTTAGTTTATATACTTATGTAGCAACTCAGGTTTCCATTTTGTTTGGGATCTTCATCTTTAGAAGGCAGGGGACATTACTTATGATAGCCAATATTGCTGATTTTTTTCTTTTGCTTTAAAACTCCAATATGGCTAGATACTGCCATTACTGATCCTGTATTTATTTAAAATTTTGATAATGTGTTCATTGTGTGTTTTGTATAATTTTTTACTTAAAAATTGTTGCATTAAAATATTGTTTGTATTGATTCTGAGCCTTTTGCTACCTCCTTACATTTTGCATCCAAGGGCAGTGCCTCACTTGTCCTGGCCTTTAATAATCCTTAGGGATTTTAGAAATGCATTTTAATGTGCTTTATACAAGTATAATTTTCCTGAAATACAGGCTTTCTTGAGCTACCCAGCCTGACCTTTTTTATATTAATGCTTCTTACTGCCTGTCAAAAGGTGGTGTTAGAGAAAAAGTTAAGAATTGATTTTACTCCAGAATACATGAAGTAAATAGTTGGTCATAAACAAGTCAGGGTGTGGTTAAGTGTTAAATGTGTGGAACAATGTTAGATGTTTTAGAGGGCAGCAAGATGGGCCAGGGCAAGAGATAGCTGGACTGAAAATTAAGCCAAAATGTCTGGGAGATCCCATCTCAGTAATGAATTCAGCTCCATGTTCAGAAAAATCTAGTACAGGCAACAGGAAACAGTTCAGGTAGATGGCCAGCATCCGGAGATCCATCAAGGGTACAATTTTTCTGGAACGGAGGAGAATAGCACTGCAGAGTTTAGAAGCAGAAAGAATGCACAAGCACAAGATATTTGGTGAGGTGGAAGTCTGGTGGCATCTGAATAGGGTGGCTTTAAAACTAGAAGAAGAGGAAATGAAAGTTGAGGATAATCAACATTTTTTGCTCTGCGTGGTTGAAGCAGGGATAAGGAACATGTTGGTCCCAAGCTTGTGGCTCATTCTGCAAATGGCTTAAGTCATAAGAAGTGGCACAACAAGAGAGGGGAAGAGCCAGGCAAGACACTAGTGTTAAGTAAGAATGGGAGCATATGTATAATGCCTTCTCTATATTGTACATGCCTAGAAACAGGAATTTTTAAATAGCAATTCTTTATTGATGATGATGATGATAAGGTGATTTAAATGTAATATTACTTAGAGAAAATCATCCAGAATACTGCTTTGCTTTTATCACTAGAAAAAGGGTTTTCTTCCAAAGTTTGACTCAATTAATGTCTCACCTCCCCCAGTGTGCCAGAACCACAAATTCTGTAGGGTGTTAGTTATGCATTAAATTCACATTCTGATATACATGATGGGTAACTCATTTTTACTTTTATATTGCCTTCTTATTGATATTTTGCTAAATTCACATATGCACAGGAAGAAAGTTGATATTTTTTCTCTGTTCGCATGAGATGCTTTATTGCTGAACTCAATGGCACCACATTAATTCAAAGGGAGAGAGGCCAATGAGACTGGAAATCAAGTCCTTAAATTCCAAATTTCCACATTTATTGCATTTGAGGATGCCAAGGCATAATGATAAAACATTCCAGCGGGCAGAATGCATGGTTTTAAACCTATTTACTCTGCTGTAGCTGAATGTTGCTGCATATGATAAATGTTGTGAATAAGTATGTTTCAAGGCCAAAGAGATCTATGAGAAATCCCATTGTTATAAGAATCACAAAATCATTTCAGAAACTGAACAATATTACAGCAGCTTAATAGCAAATTTGAATCTTATGTCTCCAACATGTCAGTAGTCCTTTAAAAACATCCTGTGTGTGGTTTGTGCACAACAGCGAGTATTCCTCTGCTTTGGACCTTCCAGGAACTGAAATGTAAATTCTCCCAAGAAGGTAATTGACTCACTACTTGGTTAACAACCAACTGTTTAAGGCTCTTATGGTGGATGAACACGGGAAGTCAGGTTTGTTGGTGCAGAAGAGTCATTTTGATGGAACAGCGGACTCATCATACAGTTCAAAATTAGGGAATTCACTTCTGGCTTTTAGAACCTGAATCCTTTGTGTAAACCAGTTACATTTATCACCTTAAAAGCATTTGTCCCTTTTCCAAAAAGGCTTAAAAACTCAACCAAACTCTAATAAAATGAGCGCCAAGATATCCCTGTTGTTTTATATTTGTACATTGGCCCTGTGTTTTGAATTTTCTGGAACAAGATCTTTTTAAAAAACTCTCCTCTTAGATCCCTTAACTACTGACACTCCCAAAATACTCCAACATTTTCTCATGCAGACCGTATCTCCTTTACAACTTTTTACATTCTGAGGCAGCACAAAAATCTTTTGTAAGACAGAGTGAGACAAAACTGGTATCAGCTTTGTTTACCATAATCGGGTTCAGTTTCAGAAAATATAAGGAAATCATTTTTTGAGTTTCTTAATGTGAGGGGGCTGCAGAGAGAATGTAGCCCCAAACTTACTTGGTCTGTCTAGACCTAGCTGTGACCAAAGCAGATTCACATATAAGTATGCTTTTGGGAAGGAGTAAAATAGGAGGGAAAAATAAAGCACTTGGGAAAAGAAATGGCCTTCTCAGTGTGCTTTAATGAAGAAATTTGATGCATATTCCTCACATGACTTACTTCAACCTGAATTTAAATCCCCTGGGCCTCATCAGCTCTTGATTGCTAGAGTATCTCATAGCTGCTGGTATGGTTTGCACAAATCCTAACTGAACTGCTAACAACCCTGAAATTGCAGCAAGATTAATTTTTTCACAGTTTGAGTGATTTTTATCAGATTAATTACCACCTCCTGTAGTCCAATCCCCATTCTCTGCCAACCCATCTCAAGAAAGTATATCTATTTCTGGAGCTGTGAGAAATCTAACTGTCAAGATGCATTTAGCTGAATGAAGTGTTTTTTTTTTTTTTTTTTTGGACAAAACTAGGTTCTTGAAACAATCTTTGCTGGGCTGGTGGCTGCAAATTGAGATGCTACATGTAAATAGATAAAGGGCTTTCAAGCAAACAGCAAAGTGCTTTTATTTGGATTTCAGGTTTATTACTATAAATAGTTAGCTGCATTTTTAATGGGCATTATATCTGATTTAACCCACCAGGACTTCCTGTAGGTTTACTAGTTTTTTCCTTTTCTCTCCAGATGTGCCTGCCTTGTTTCTCTCTTAAAGTGTCAAAACCCTTTTGCATATATTTGGAACCTCCCCTGCTTATATAATAATATTTACAATATTTTATTTGCTTATTTCACAGAGAGCAAGGGAGGAGTGGAGGGGAGAGGAGGGTTAAGGGGAAGGAATCTCAAGCAGACTCAGTGCTGAGCTTAGAGCCCCATGTGGAGCTCAATCTGGTGACCCTGAGATCATGAGCTGAGCCAAAACCAAGAATCCGGTGCTTAACTGACTGAGCCACCCAGGCACCGAATTATACCATAATATTTTAACCAGCCCCTATTGTGAATAACAGAGCCAGGTGTAGGAACCATTATAGGGTGCACCAATAACAAATAAATAAACAAATAAATTGGGGAGAAAGGATTCCTTGGAGTAGAATGCCAACTGATATATGTGGAGGGAGTGGTAAAATTAGGAAATCATCACATTTTTAAAATAATTTTTAAAGAAATTTTTTAAAATTTCTTTTAAGTGTACCAGAATTCCTTGTTTATGCACCACACCCAGTGCTTCATGCAATACGTGCCCTCCATAATACCCACCACCAGGCTGACCCAACTTCCCACCCCTCGCCCCTTCAAAACCCTCAGATTGTTTTTCAGAGTCCATAGTCTCTCATGGTTCATCTCCCCCTCCAATTTCCCTCAACTCCCTTCTCCTCTCCATCTCCCCATGTCCTCCATGTTATTTCTTGTGCTCCACAAATAAGTGAAACCATATGATAATTGACTCTCTCTGCTTGACTTATTTCACTCAGCATAATCTCTTCCAGTCCCGTCCATGTTGATACAAAAGTTGAGTATTTGTCCTTTCTGATGGAGGCATAATACTCCATAGTGTATATGGACCACATCTTCCCTATCCATTCATCCATTGAAGGGCATCTTTGTTCTTTCCACAGTTTGGCGACCATGGCCATTGCTGCTATGAATATTGGGGTACAGATGGCCTTTCTTTTCACTACATCTGTATCTTTGGGGTAAATACCCAGTAGTGCAATTGCAGGGTCATAGGGAAGCTCTATTTTTTTTTTTTTTTTTTTTTTTTTTTTTTTTTTGGGAAGCTCTATTTTTAATTTTTTAAGTAAATCATCATTTTTCTGCCATCATAATATAGAAGTGTTCAGGCAAGAATCATCAACTGGTGCAAACTTTGGTAGTGAAGAGCTAGATATACGTATAACCTCAAAAGTGTCTTGTCATAGATGGGTTTTAGCTTTGAAGTGAAAAATAGTAATTATACTGTGGAAGAATGGGACAATGCCCTGACCAGGCGATCAAAACCCATATCACAGGCAGACATCCTCCAAATGTGGTGTTCTGAGTAGGACACATTGCTTAAGTAGTTTTCTGGCTGGGAATGCATAACATGAGTCTAATCATACGGAAACATCAGACAAACCAAAATTGAGGAACAATATATAAAATACTGGGTCTCTGCTCTTCAAAAATGTCAATGTCATAAAAGACAAAAACTGAGGAATTGTTTGAGACTAATAGAAGCTAAAGGAATATGACAAATAAATGCAATCATGATGTTGGGTTGCTTCCTATACTGGAGGAGCCAAAATGCCATAAAGGATGTTATTGGGACAAGTGATGAAATAAGAATATGTGCAGAAGAGTGATAATTTGACTATTTCTTTGCCGATTTGGATGCCTTTAATTTCCTTTTGTTGTCTGATTGCTGAGGCTAGGACCTCTAGTACTATGTTGAATAGCAGTGGTGATAATGGACATCCCTGCCGTGTTCCTGACCTTAGCGGAAAAGCTTTCAGTTTTTCTCCATTGAGAATGATATTTGCGGTAGGTTTTTCATAGATGGCTTTGATGATATTGAGGTATGTGCCCTCTATCCCTACACTTTGAAGAGTTTTGATCAGGAAGGGATGCTGTACTTTGTCAAATGCTTTTTCAGCATCTATTGAGAGTATCATATGGTTCTTGTTCTTTCTTTTATTGATGTGTTGTATCACATTGACTGATTTGCGGATGTTGAACCAACCTTGCAGCCCTGGAATAAATCCCACTTGGTCGTGGTGAATAATCTTTTTAATGTACTGTTGAATCCTGTTGGCTACTATTTTGTTGAGTATTTTCGCATCTGTGTTCATCAAGGATATTGGTCTATAGCTCTCTTTTTTGGTGGGATCCTTGTCTGGTTTTGGGATCAAGGTGATGCTGGCCTCATAAAATGAGTTTGGAAGTTTTCCTTCCATTTCTATTTTTTGAACAGTTTCAGGAGAATAGGAATTAGTTCTTCTTTAAATGTTTGGTAGAATTCCCCTGGGAAGCCGTCTGGCCCTGGGCTTTTGTTTGTTTGGAGATTTTTAATGACTGTTTCAATCTCCTTACTGGTTATGGGTCTGTTCAGGCTTTCTATTTCTTCCTGGTTCAGTTGTGGTAGTTTATATGTTTCTAGGAATGCATCCATTTCTTCCAGATTGTCAAATTTGTTGGCGTAGAGTTGCTCATAGTATGTTCTTATAATAGTTTGTATTGCAGAAGATAAAAGTATTTTAACAATGTTAAATTTCCCAAATTTGATAACTATACTGTGGTTATTTAAGAGAATATCTTTGTCCTTAGGAGAAGTACAAACTGGAGTATTAGGGGGCAAGGGGATTGGTGTATGTCATCTACCTTCAAATGGTTCTGAAAATAAATTATAAATGCATATATTAAATATGTATAAAGTTCTATATAAGATATAGAAATGAGTTCTATTTAATAAATTATACATATACCCATGTATGTATGTTTATATATAGTCTATGCATTTGGGCACTCTGCTATCTGCATCCCAAAACAAAGCTGATCAAGTGTGTGTGTGTGTGTGTGTGTGTGTGTGTGTGCTGGGAAGAGAATGAGATAAACTGGATAAAAAATATATAGGCATTCTCTGTACTATTCTTGCAACTTTTAAGTTTGAAATTATTTTCAAAGAATTATAGCAACTGTTTTCCTTATAAGTATACCTTGTGGATTTCCATCTCCATTCTCTCACTGATATCATTCCCACAATTCTCCCTAATTTGGCTAGTCAGCTTCTCCAAATCCCACCAGATCTCCAAATCCAGTTAAAACATGGCCTCCCTCTATGCACTGCTCCCTTCTCTACATTCCTTCAGCACTGTTGGTGTCATTATCATTCGGACAGATCCTGTTGACTGGCTTTGTTCTGGGATGCCAATAGCATAGTGGCTAAATGCACAGACTGTGGAATCAGATTGTCTGGGTTCAAGTATCAGTTCTGCCACTTATAAGCTGTGTGATCTTGAGTAAGTTCCTTATTTTCTATCAATCTTGGTTCCTTTGACAGGAAGCAGCAGTACACGAGGGAGAAAGGAGCTCTCACAGGGAGTTCAGAGGCTTGATTCTAGGTGTAGATTTGTCACTAATGTATGACTTATGGGTCTCAGTTCTCTCACCTGTGAAACAAAGGTATTGGATGAATAAGTGTTTCTCCACCCAGACTGAATTAGAATCATCTGGGGAGTTCTAAAATACATATAAAGATATATGTCCAATGCCTTCCCACCCCTTCTCTCCCACACCTACTCCAAATTCTGATTTGACTGGTAAAGGGTGAGTTTCAGGTATGATTGTTATCAGAAGCTCTTTACAATTCTGTGATTTTGTGCAAAAGTGCTGCTGTGAATTCTTTGCTGTTATTGAGGACCCTTCTGTCTCCCACAAAATGTGTGTCCTAGGGCTTGATCACATGGTAGGGACACACAGTGACAATGTGTTAACTAAAATAATGATTAGCTAAGATTTTCCTCTTTTTATCCTGGCCAGAAAGAGACATCTCTGAGGATCTCAGCATTTTGACAGAATGATTATTGCCTCCTCGAATCCCCTACTAGCCATGGGAAATTAGCTGTAGCAGTGTATGCTTTTAATGGGAATCTAGCATGTCAGTGGGCTATTTCTGTCATTGTGGTTTAGTTTGATATTCCAATATGCCCCCGCTGCTTTCCATGATACTTAGCAAAAAGGATGAGGTGGTGGTTCTCCCTTGTTTCACATTTGACCAATTGCTATGCTTGAGGCAATCACAAAACACCATAGGTGTTGAAAAATGATTAGGGACAATTAAGATAGTGCAGCCTCCAAGGAAGATGCCACTATCAAGTCTTCGATTTCCCAAATGCACAGGTTGTATGTTCTTGCAACAGCAATTACCTAAAAATATCTAATACTTAATTACTTTCAAAGTGTCAGTCTTCATAACTGGGTATTAGAATGTTCTAATTGATAGCACAGCTGTAGCTTCTCTGCCTGACACATATGGCTTGCAATATTCTTCTACCTATCAGTTTTTTTTTTTAAGATTTTATTTATTTATTTGACAGAGAGAAATCACAAGCAGTCGGAGAGGCAGGCAGAGAGAGAGAGAGGGAAGCAGGCTCCCCGCTGAGCAGAGAGCCCGATGCAGGACTCGATCCCAGGACCCCGAGATCATGACCCGAGCCGAAGGCAGCGGCTTAACCCACTGAGCCACCCAGGCGCCCCTACCTATCAGTTTTCTTTCTTCATAAAGCTCACTTACAGATTTCAGAATGCAGGCATGATCTACCTAGGATTGGAATTGCTGGACAGTTTTTTGGAATTTACCATTTCCAGCTTTGAGTGAAATGGGAAAACACACACATGCACACACACATAAACAAAAAGGAGAAGAAAAAGAAAAAAAATAGCTCAGCTTTAGGGGCCTATGGCAACCAAATTGTGGTGGAAAGCTTTCTAGTTCCTGTTGTTTTTGCATTTTATTTTAAGAAAATCCTATATACATGCAATATAATGTCAGCTAGAATCACCTTCATCATCCTTAGAATCTAAATAAGATTAGCTGGAACCTCTATCCCAGTGGTTGTGAAAAGTTAAAAGCCCTCCACAAGCTGTGAATGCCACTGCAGTCACCCATAGCTTTGAACACTTGCCGTGACAGGGTCTTCTCACCCTGCTGTATGTGCAGTTTCTATTCTATATTACGTTGTCTGAAACTCAGAACATAGCTCCTTTCCTTAATTTTCCAAAAACCCACTCACACAAGGAAAGTGGATTTGGACCATTTTAATGAAGCTTGGGTGATATGGACGGATTTTTACCACAGGCATGCAAACAACTTTAAATGGAGTAGTAGCTATTCTTGTCCTTCAAAGTCCCTTAGCCCAAGATCCAACCTTCCACCATGTTGCTTAGCCTCCTTGATCTTTCCTCATTGCCCCTTTCCTTTTCTTTACTTTTTTGCTCCTGTCCTCTCGGGAGGAATCTAAAGGTATTACACATTTTCTTATGCAGAGCAATTAGGCTCTCTACTGCCAATTCCAAAACTTAATTCTAAGCCTCCCTTTGCATACTCACAGCTTGTGCATTTACTGCTTGAAAGCGCCCATCTGATTGGATTTATTTTTTTAGTATATACATAAATGAGTGTGTGTGTGTGTGTGTGTATGTGTGTATAGATGCATACATATACACACATATATATCTAAGTTCTAATGAATATTTAGATGTTAGTTGTTGATAATAGATTAATGTATTATTTCCAGAAACTTATGGATTTTATCAGGAAATTTTAATGTCTTGAACTAGAGGAATGGGTAATAATCTATATGCTGTGCTTAGAATAGATTCTGGAGTATAATAAGTGCTTAGTAAAGTTAGTCACTAATGTTGTTGTTACATTATTACTGGGATTTTGACTGTGGTGGTAGTGGCTGGGTCAGTGGGAGGAGGGTATAGACAAAGCATGAGGACTGTTGGTGCTGCTCAAATTCTTGTAAAACAGTTTATTTTTACCTGTGAGTGATGTCAGAGCTAGGATTTACAAGTAGTTCCTTCTTTGTTGTATTCACTATGGCCCACCAACCTCCCCCAGCCAAGTGAGGAGTTAACATTAAGTGAATGTCTAAACTCTTCAGCCTTCCAGGCAACATCTGGCATGATCAGACTCCTCTTTATTTGATTCCTCTGCATCTATATGCAGTTTTATGTTCTAGTTATGCTTGCCTTGTGCTTTTTTTTCCTTTTTGCTTGTCTTACACCTCTGCCTAACAAATTATGCTTGCTAAAATAACCTTAAATGGGAATTCTCATTTGGAAGTGAAGGAATTATACTGGGATCTACCTAAGGGGGGGTGGTAGTTGGGGATCAGAAATTGGGAATTAAGTTAAGCATTGTTAAAGTCCACCATGATTATACATTTCCTATTTTCTAAACATGGCCATACAATGGTCATCTGCATTCCTCTTTACCTTTCATGAAACATAGTGTTCCCCAAAGTTAAGATTAGAAGCATTTTCTCCAATATTACACTGTATGATAACGAACTAGAATTTAAATAAATTTGAAGGAAAAAAGTAAAAGTGTTTTTCCAAACTTCCCTGATGTATCTCTCTGGGCAAGATTGTTTTCCTCTGCTCTGATTTAACCTGCTTCTTAGTGAGAATAGACAAAGCCAGTGTGGGTGATCTCACCTAGAGTAAGGCAGTGTTCTTCAGAGGTCAGAGGCAGGCACCACATCTGCTAACAGAACCAACAGAGGCAAGGCTCTCTGTGAAGACTTCCAAGCACTGGCAGGTGGGAGGTAGAGGATTTGGGCATGTTTCAGTAGGCTCAGTCTCTACCTAAACTTTGTTCCAAAGACAGTTACATATGGCAGAAGTCTGGCTCATTTGTTGGTCCACACTTTAATGAATGCTATCAATCAAAAACATGCTGCTTGCTCATAACTAGGTTTATTGTTGTCTTCCTGAAATAATTTCTTTGGCTATTCAGTCCCCCAACAAAATTCCGTATTGGAAACCATATTGCAAGCACTGTTTTTTTGTAAGATGGTAAAATTGGCCCATCTGTTTCTTTCTCTGCTTAGTCGTAAACAGGGGAATGGTGAAACATACTCCTTACTATGATCTGGATTCATTTCAGTGCATTGCACCAGCCATAGAATCTCACCTCATTCACTTCTGGAGATTGTTTCCTTCTCCTGGAGAAGAACAAATTGCTTTGGGAAAAAGTCACAGACTAGTCATGGATTTCTCTGACCATATCCAGCCGAGTGGAGGAGTATATGATAGGGATGTCTGGATTCTAAAGAAAAAAGAGATGGCTCAGGCTGGGGTCAACACCAGTATCAATGTCTGAATTTCTTAAGGGGATTGGAGGGAAAAAGTATAGAACCTAAGGAGAGGAGACCATAGAGGTAGGCAGGGGCAAGACCATGAAGGGAATTATAAGCAAACAAACAAATCATTTATAAATGTGATGGGAAGCCATTGAAGGGTTCTAAGCAGTGGAGTTACATTATCAGTTTTGAATTTGAATAAGAATCTTCTGGATGCTGTGTTGAGAAAAAAACAAACAAACAACCAAAGGCATCAGGAGTGGAAACTGGGTAGCCATTAGGAGACTATGGTAATTGTGTATTTGTTCAAAAGTATTTGTTCCTTTCTTGTCATGATTTCCTGTAGGCTGAATATATTTTTGCTTCCCCTTAACTTTTGGCTTGGCCCTGTGACTTGACTTGGCCAGTTAAATTTGAGAAGATGTAACCTATATCCTATTAAAGCAGAGCTGCAAATGCACTTACGGTTTGGCTCTGTTGCCCATGAGCTTCTGTTCTCCACTGAGAATAGCATGGCTTTTAGGGTCCTTTGTGGACACATGGAGCTAAGTTCATCCCAGTGGAACCCCCCAAAGTTTAGTTGAATTGCAGCCCTCATGTAACTTGAGCAAGAAATAAGTATTTCTAGAAGCCCCAGAGATTCTGGGATTGTTTGAAGCTACCGAAAGCAATAACAAAAA
The DNA here is from genome assembly GCF_964662115.1 of Mustela nivalis. Lineage (NCBI taxonomy): Eukaryota > Metazoa > Chordata > Mammalia > Carnivora > Mustelidae > Mustela > Mustela nivalis. The sequence goes on from NC_139040.1 coordinate 20,744,863, forward strand.
CAAAACTACAAACCCAAACCCCAAAATGAACAAAACCACCCCCCAAAATACTGGTAGCTGTGGAAATGGTGAGAAGTGGTTAGATTTTACATATATTTTGAAGGTGTAACTAAAAAAACTTGCTGATGTTTGCAATATGTGGGATGAAAGAGAAGGAGAAGAATGAAGGATCACTTTTGAGCAACTGAGGAAATGGGGCATCCTTTACTGCAATGTGGAGAATTAGGGAAGAGCTAGTATGAGGGGAACTAAGGGCTCAAACACAAGTCTGTGTTTGACTTGATTATTAAATATCCATATATATTTTTTAAAAATATTTTATTTATTTATTTGACACAGAGAGAGATCACAAGTAGGCGGAGAGGCCGGCAGAGAGAGGGGGAAGCAGGCTCCATGCTGAACAGAGAGCCTGATGTGGGGCTCGATCCCAGGACCCTGAGATCATGACCTGGGCCAAAGGCAGCCACCCAACGACTGAGCCACCCAGGCACCCCTAAATATCCATATATTGATCTACCTTTGCTTCTGAACAAATTTTTACTTTATATATTTGCTTGTTTTATTTTGCTTTATCTACAAAAAGAATATTTGGTAGCTTACATTAAAGTATTGGTAAAACCATTAATGCAAGGGGATTCAGAGTGAAAATTATATTGAAAACGTCTGGCGGAGGAAAACTGCTGCAATTCAATACAATTAGTTTTGAGCTTCTTAGTAACCAAAATGAAGAGGCAAAGGCAATGAGTTATAAAACTCTCATTTTCTGGGGCAGTGGTTCTCAATCTTGGCAGCAGAGTATAATCCTGGAGCTTAGCCAAGCACATTGTAAATGGTGACCTCTGATGCTGCACAACTCAACAGCCCTGTCCCTCACTCACTTCTAGAAATCCAAATTTTGCTGGTCTAGGATGGAGCTGGCATGGGAATATGTTTAATATTAGATGATTCTATGATTCTAATATGCAGCCAGAATTAGGAAATATTACTTTTATAGAAGAAAGAATACCCATTGATATGGAGAGATAAACTTGTTGCTGAGCTCTGATTAATTTTGTCTCAGGCATCTTTATGTAAAGGGTGTTGAGCTATGTAATGAATGATGGTATAGATTAGCAATTTCATACGAGATAAGGAAGGTTTTCTTCTTTACTGTTTATTATATGTACCAGCTTTAGTGAAAGCTAAAGCTGCGAGGTTAAAATGATAGTTGTGTAAAAGCAAAAGCCAGAGGAATAGGGTCCAGTTACATGGCTTTTGGTAATTTAGTTTAGCAGAGTAATAAAGCTTGGAAAGTCATGGGGAGGAAAGAGTTAACGGAATCCTCATGAACATTGATAGTTTCAAGACTTTTCTCAGTTTGACTATGAAGCCACTCAAGTTTTCCTCAAGTGTCTGAGCCTTTCAGCCAGCTTTTTCCTTCCTAATTGAGGGCTGCCTGTGGTTGGACAGGGAACGGTTTGTGTTCTTCCCTTTTAGTTTTGTCACTGTTGTTGCTTCTTCATGCCAAACAGGTTTTTCCTTTGGGGGAAGACACTTAGGCAGAGAATGAAATTAGGAAATAATGTAATGATGATGGCGGCAATTCTTTGCACAGCCTAAGAGCAGTTGGCTGCTAATTGTGAAGCTGTAATAAGGGGGGCCTTGGGCCATAAGGTTTGCATTTGGAACACCTGTAGTTTTCATTTAACACCATGGATCATTAAACAGCTGCTCAAAATGGCCTTATTAAAACAAACACAGTTGCACTGTTTTATGTCTGTGTTATATTGCAGTGAGTAGATCAGATGCAAACAGAGGGATCTTGTAAAAAAAAAAAAAGACTCTCTAAGCATATTTAAATGTACTTTCTCATGAAGGCAAATCTAACTGGGTATTTTTCTGCCTTTGTGAAGTTGAAACTGATTGAACTTGTTGGATTTTGCCTCAAGCTTTTTCACTTGCTCTGAGTGGCATGGAAAACTTCATGATGAGTGTCTTCTAAGGAGGAGGCCTTCACTGAAGTCACTGGCATGCTCTAAAACTGGCCTGTCAGGTGTGTTCCTTTCACTGAAGAAAGCAAAATGCGTTATCCTCTGTAATAGGAAAATGACCTTCTGGGAATAAGATGAGGTTTCTGGAGTTTTTCCATCATTGCGGTTGTGTTTGTTCTGTCACCCATACTTTCACATTGATATCCCCTTAACTGTTTCATTACACGTTTTTAAGACTGATAATCAAAATTAGATGTTTAGTTTGTGCCCAGAGTCAGGGTGCAGACTAAAGCTGGGCTCTCGAGATTTTTTTTTAAATTTAAAAATAACTGGCCTTTGGTGGAAATATTTTCCAATTATCCATCAAAGAATATTTTAGATGCTTTAGAATGCAAGATTCTCAAAGATGTAGTTGATATATTAATGTTTCTAGGTATATATTTTTGAGAATGACAATGAAGAATGTATGAGGTGTGTAAGAGAGAGAGAGAGAGAGAAAGAGAGAGTGAGATCAAGACATTGGGAATTTGATCCATCAACATCATGCTCCAAATGTGGATTTATCTCTTCTATAATTGCACAGATTTATGACAAGTGACACTTTATGTCTTACCCTAAGTTTGTGTAGGAAGCCTTTCTTAGATAGTATTTGTGGCCTTGATTTTATTAAAGGGTCCTGTGTGACTTCCTGTTTTATAATCACACAGTCATGTAGTCTTCAGACTAGAAACAAGATCTTGGTGAGTCTGAGAACCTGTCCAGGAGTATAGGTGAGTGGGACAGGGAGGAAAGACTTAGATCTCTCAGTGGTCTGAATTACAGTTACCATAAAGAAAAGTAGGAACAACTGTGTGAATCCTGAGCACATGCATCTGGCTTACAGTTTCCTCCACATACTTACCTGTCTCCTCTGCTCCTTTGCTGAGGTGCCCCATGTCCCCAGTCTATTTCCTGGCTCGGTTATCTATTGAAAAGCCAATCTTTGGCAAAATTGTTAAAGCTAGCAATTTGATCTTAATTTTTTTTGCCCCTAGTTGTTGCCTTAATTCTTTTTGTTTTCCCTTGATAGGCCTGCATTTCCTCCCTTTCCTTTACCCCTACCTTCCCTGACAGGTTCCTAGACCCCTTTGACTTTCTTCTATCCCACCTTGTCAAAACCTGCTTTTGGAAAGGATGCAGAACTTCTGCAACGTGATGCGGACATGTTGATGCAGCACAAAAGGCCACCAAAACAGGAAATGCACCATTTAGCTGATGAGATGAAGTACTACCATTGGATGTTCAGACATCTTCTAGTTGGAGATGCAGTTGGGGGCAGGGGTAAGGAGGAAAATTTTCATTCCTTCCTGTTATATTCTGAGATTAAATCACAAGTGAGTGGTGATTTTCCGTGTTCTCACACTATACGCAGTTTTGTATCCCCCAGGTAAGAGCCTGGACAATGGTAGCCCCTCAGTAAATATTTTTGAATGACTGAATGGATGAGTGGACAGGGTCATTCCTAGACTTTCTTAGGGCCTTTCCTGGACTTCCTTACTTCACAGTAGTAGCTCTGCCTATTTACAAGCTAGACGCTCGACATAAAGAGCAGTGCCTCCAAGCAGAAAGGAATTATGCTACCAAGAGCATGGAGTATTATGTCGTATTATGTTGAGCATTGTCCAGGGTTCCAGTCTGTTTCAGTGTAAGGCATTTCTTTGCTGAGCATCATGGCCCACAAGATGCATTTAATTCCTCTTCCACAACAGTTGAAGAAGAATGGGCAGAAACAAGCTTTTTTTAAAAAAAAATTTTTAATTTATTTTTTATTTTCAGCATAACAGTATTCATTATTTTTGCACCACACCCAGTGCTCCATGCAATCCGTGCCCTCTATAGTACCCACCACCTGGTTTTCCTCTAAGGGGAAAATGAATCTCCTTAAACATACTTGCAGATATCCTTAATCTAGCCTTGTCAATAAAGAATTTGACTTAACCCACTCCATTTTCAATAGACCTACTAGGATTCCAGAGAAAATGGAAAGAAGAAATCATGCCTCTTTTAGTTCTGATTTTATTTGTATGAAAACAGATTACTTTCAGTTTTTGCCTGTTTCTTTTAGGCCCTGAATCTTTGGCTTCAAACCAGTTTGTATAGCTTAAAATATTTAAAGTATGCACTTGTGCATGTGTGCACATGTGTACATGCATGTGCACGCGCACCCCCCCCCCCGCACACACACCCCTACACACCTCTCAAGCAGGCCACACCTGGCTCCAAGATTCTACTCCTGGTTTCTAATCTATGAAGCTTGATTTGGCTCCAGAGATAAGTAAAAAAATTCAAACCATCTTTATTAGCTTCCCTATATGTTCCTCATCATTTCCGCTTAAAACTTCTAGGCCTTTGGGAAATCCTAAGCTGACCACTGAGAAAATTCTTGGCTCCAGATTACTAATTAACATCTAGAGAGATGCATAAATAAGGCGTATGTGTCCCTGAAAAGTTTCATTGATCCTTAAAGTATTACAAGCAAGATTGTTTTTAGACAATGCTCTAAAAAGAAAATTAGTTATTAGCTTATTCATTTTTCAAATCATTTCACTCCTGCCAGGACCTGAGTTGGGCACATAGGGAGACAACAGGCAGGCTTTATGCCCTCAGGCCCTGAGGAGTAACTGTTCATTCTCTTCTGCTTTGGCAGAAAAGTTTGAAAGGCAGTGTTATTCAATACATAAATTCCCTCTAAAACAAGCATGTTGGCCTGAAGTTATTCATTTTAAAAAATGAATGGGGAAGAAAAATTAAGATACCTCTCATTCTCATTTGGAATAACGTGAAAGTTTCTATTGATAAAAAACCTGATTTATAATATAATGTTTAGAGAACTATGTTTTATTTAAGTGTATGTAATGAATTAACTATTGAAAGAATATGAGTAGAGAGATGTTCTACAATATCTGTGATGAATAGATGTTTTATTAAGATATTTTTATAATTATAAAAAGATATGTACTATAGAAAATATTGAAAATACAGAAAAGTTTAAAAAACAAAGTGTACAATTCCAGTATTTAGAGACAACTGCTTTTATTTATTTTTTTAAAGATTTATTTATTTATTTATTTAGAGAAGTATGAGCAGGGGAAGGGGCAGGGGGAGAGAGAGAATCTCAAGCAGAGCCCAATGTGGGGCTCAATCCTAGGACACTTAGATCATGACCTGAGCTGAAACCAAGAGTTGGCTGCTTAACAGACTGAGACACCTAGGTGCCCTGACAACTGCTTTTAATATAGGTCCACATCTCTTATCTGATTCTTAGGACCAACTCTGATTTGAAATTCAGAATTTTTCAGATTTTTGTGAGGTAATCCAATGTGTGTACCAAACATTTTATGATGTCCTTAGTGGAGTGTAGGGCAGTGCTTCATAATCAAACACAGTAATATTTCTTCAGCAAAGTATATAAACATTCACTCTAAGAAAGATATATGTAGACTATAAATAACCTCATAATTGTTCAAGTCAGATTTTGATGCCCAATGAGTTATAAATATCTTTCCATTTCAGAGCACTTTGTATTTTGGAATTGCATATAAAAGATCATAGATTTGTATTTTATAGCACATTATTTAGACAATTTCTAAACATTTACTGCATGCTAGGTATTATAGAAGTTTAATGTGAAGAGATTTGTGCTCTTCATACTGATAGAGGCGTATCTAAGGGGTTGGGGTCCTATGCCTTCAAAAGGTATCTGATAACAAGGAAATGCTATACATAGGATTTGTCTGTATCCACTTTAGTTGTCAGGCTTTTTATAGCTTTGGCCTCAGTTTTGCCCAGGGATGTAAACTCTCATTTTCATCCACTTGGATCTGTCATTCCCTGCTGGGATGACCCTATATTTGATCCTAACTCTGCTCCCAATTCTCTTTGGTTCAAAGGCCAGATTGTGGCAGCCTTCTCCTGTTCTCTAGGAAAACAAATCTCAGGCTATCCCTGCTTTTGCTTTTGCAAATCTATTTTGACACTGACATTTCACTGTGACCCTGTCCTGCTCTACTTGGTCAAGTCAAGACAAGCATGACCTAAAAAGTGGTAGAGAAAAAATAAAGGTGAAGGTTAAGTGCAGGTAGCATTCATTCAGATTGAAGAGATCACTTGAAAGGCAAATGTCAGAAATTAAGCAAGTAATAATAGAACATCATAAATCATTGGTTCGTAACGTGAGGGCTGCCTGTCTATGCCTCTTACTGTGTGCTCTAGATTTCAAAATTCTACCAGATAATGAGTATTTTGTAGAAGCAGATGTCAGAGTTTCATGCAAATGAAGAGAGGAAATTTGGTGAAATGATATCTAATAAATTAAAAAAAATGAAAGCCTGCAATTACTGTGATAAACAATGTGCTTTCTTTTCTCCATTCTGAATCTGCTGCTGTATTTTTTTTCTTGTCTAATGCAGTATTTCAAGTCAGTATTGCTTTTCAATTATGTGTCTCAAGCTACAGTTCCTGCTGACATGAGAATGAAAAACATTTTGGTTATTATGTTTTTCCTTCCCTTCTTCATGGACTCCAAGTGCCTATATACTAATATAAGCTCCAAAGACAGGAAGCCCAAATGGAAATCTTATTAGAAATCTGTGGAGGGGTGCCTGGGTGGCTCAGTGGGTTAAGCCGCTGCCTTCGGCTCAGGTCATGATCTCAGGGTCCTGGGATCGAGTCCCACATCGGGCTATCTGCTCAGCGGGGAGCCTGCTTCCTCCTCTCTCTCTCTCTCTGCCTACTTGTGATCTCTCTCTGTCAAATAAATAAATAAAATCTTAAAAAAAAAAAAGAAAGCTGTGGATATGTAGTTAATGAAATATGTATGATTATAATATTGCAGGACATGTGTAATATTGATGGAACTCAACTGATCTCAATATTTAATAAAGGTTTAATATAAAATATGGGTATTTGGAGTAGTTGGTTATTTTATCCTTTTTTGCAAATGTGGCATATGTTAATTTCTTGCTGAAAATTTGTCTGGTGGATTCAATTTCCATCTGTAATTTCTCATTTTTAATTTCCCTTTTTTGAAAGCATACTTATTTATGCTGCTCTGGACTCTGGTATTCCAGAATGCCTGAGGGTTAGGAAAAACTAATAATATGTTTGGACATGTTCTGAAGCAGCTAATGATTCCCCATTGTCTATTTTAATTAAAAATTGAATCCGGGAGGAGGAGTCAAGACGGTGGAGAAGTAGCAGGCTGAGACTACATCAGGTGGCAGGAGATCAGCTAGAGAGCTTATCTAAAGATTTCAAACACCTACAAATCCAACGGGAGATCAAAGAGAAGAACAGCAATTCTAGAAACAGAAAATCAACCACTTTCTGAAAGGTAGGACTGGTGGAAAGTGAATCCAAAGCGTTGGGAAGATAGACCGCGGGGGAGGGGCTGGCGCCTGGCAAGTGGCAGAGCAAGGGAGCACTAAATCAGGACTTTTAAAAGTCTGTTCCGCTGAGGAACATCGCTCCAGAGGCTAAACTGGGGTGAAGCCCACACGGGGTCAGCATGGCCCTCGGTCCCACAGGGTCACAGAAGGACCCGGGGTGTCTGAGTGTCGCAGAACTTGCAGGAATTAGAACAGGGAAGCTGGCTACAGAGACAGAGCCGAGGAGTGAGCTCTCAGCTCGGGGTTACCTTGAACGGGTCGCAGGCTTGATAAGCTCGGAGCGTGGCTGGAGTCAAGGGAGATGGGAGTAATTGGGCGCTATTCTCTGAGGGCACACTGAGGAGTGGGGCCCCGAGCTCTTGGCTCCTCCGGGTTGGAGACTGGGAGGCAGCCATTTTCATTGCCGTCCTCCAGAACTCTACGGAAAGCATTCAGGGAACAAAAGCTCCTGAAAGCAAACCCGAGCTCAGCCCAGCCCTGGTAAGGGAGGTGCAATTTCGCCTGGGGCAAAGACACTTGAGAATCACTACAACAGGCCCCTTCCCCAGAAGATCAACAAGAAACCCAGCCAGAACCAAGTTCACCTACCAAGGAGTACAGGTTCAAAACCAAGGAGAGCAGCTGAATTCCAGAGGAGGAGGAAGCAAAGCACGGAACTCATGGATTTTTCCCCATGATTCTTTAGTCTTGCAGTTAATTTATTTTTTTTCAATTATTTTTTCTTCTGCTAAATTTTCTTTAACTTTTACCCTTATCTTTTTAAACATTTTTAACTAGTTTATCATATATATATATAATTTTTACATATTTTCTTTGTTTTTTTTAATTGTTTCTTTTTTTTTTCTGAACCTCTTTTTATCCCCTTTCTCCCCCCCATGATTTTGGATCTCTTCTGATTTGGTTAAAGTGTATTTTCCTGGGGTCTTTGCCACCCTTTTAGTATTTTACTTGCTCCTTCATATACTCTTATCTGGACAAAATGACAGGGAGAAAAATTCACCACAAAAAAAGGAACAACAGGCAGTACCAAAGGCTAGGGACCTAATCAATACAGACATTAGTAATATGTCAGATCTAGAATTCAGAATGACGATTCTCAAGGTTCTAGCTGGGCTGGAAAAAGGCATGGAAGATATTAGAGAAACCTCTTGGGAGATATAAAAGCCCTTTCTGGAGAAATAAAGGAACTAAAATCTAAACAAGTTGAAATCAAAAAAGCTATTTATGAGGTGCAATCAAAAATGGAGGCTCTCACTGCTAGGATAAATGAGGCAGAAGAAAGAATTAGCGATATAGAAGACCAAATGACAGAGAATAAAGAAACTGAGCAAAAGAGGGACAAACAGCTACTGGACAACGAGGGGAGAATTCGAGAGATAAGTGACACCATAAGACGAAACAACATTAGAATAATTGGGATTCCAGAAGAAGAAGAAAGAGAGAGGGGAGCAGAAGGAATATTGGAGAGAATTATTGGAGAGAATTTCCATAATATGGCAAAGGGAACAAGCATCAAAATCCAGGAGGTGCAGAGAAACCCAAAATCAATAAGAATAGGTCCACACCCCATCACCTAATAGTAAAATTTACAAGTCTTAGTGACAAAGAGAAAAATCCAGAAAGCAGCCTGGGACAAGAAGTCTGTAACATACAATGGTAAAAATATTAGATTGGCATCAGACTTATCCACAGAGCCCTGGCAGGCCAGAAAGAGCTGGCATGATATATTCAGAGCACTAAATGAGAAAAACATGCAGTCAAGAATACTATATCCAGCTAGGCTATCATTGAAAATAGAGAGATTAAAAGCTTCCAGGACAAACAAAAACGGAAAGAATTTGCTAACACCAAACCAGCTCTACAGGAAATATTGAAACGGGTCCTCTAAGCAGAGAGAGAGCCGAAAAGTAGTAGATCAGAAAGGAACAGAGACCATATATAGTAACAGTCACCTTACAGGCAATACAAAGGCACTAAATTCATATCTCTCAATAGTTACCCTGAATGTTAATGGGATAAATGCCCCTGTCAAAAGACACAGAGTATCAGAATGGATAAAAAAACAAAACCCATCTATATGTTGCCTACAAGAAACTCATTTTATTTATTTTTATTTTTTTAAAAGATTTTATTTATTTGACAGACAGAGATCACAAATAGGCAGAGAGGCAGATAGAGAGAGAGGGAAGCAGGCTCCCCGCTGAGCAGAGAGCCTGAGGCGGGGCTCAATCCCAGGTCCCTGGGACCATGACCTGAGCCGAAAGCAGAGGCTTTAGCCCACTGAGCCACCCAGGTGCCCCAAGAACTCATTTTAGACCCGAAGACACCTCCAGATTTAAAGAGAGGGGGTGGAAAACAATTTACTATGCTAATGGACATCAGAAGAAAGCAGGGGTGGCAATCCATATATCAGATCAATTAGATTTTAAGCCAAAGACTATAATAAGAGATGAGGAAAGACACTATATCATACTCAAAGGATCTGTCCAACAAGAAGATCTAACAATTTTAAATATCTATGCCCTTAACATAGGATCAGCCAACTATATAAACCAATTAATAACAAAATCAAAGAAACACATCAACAATAATACAATAATAGTAGGGGACTTTAACACTTCCCTCACTGAAATGGACAGATCATCCAAGCAAAAGATCAACAAGGAAATAAAGGCCTTAAATGACACCTGGACCAGATGGACATCACAGTTATATTCAGAATATTTCATCCCAAAGCAACCGAATACACATTCTTCTCTAGTGCACATCGAACATGCTCCAGAATAGATCACATCCTGGGTCATAAATCAGGTCTCAACTGATATCAAAAGATTGGGATCATTCCCTGCATATTTTCAGACCACAGTGCTCTGAAGCTAGAACTCAATCACAAGAGGATATTTGGAAAACCCCAAATACATGGAGACTAAACAGCATCCTTTTAAACAATGAATGGGTCAACCAGGTAATTAAAGAAGAATTGAAAAAATTCATGGAAACAAATGATAATGAAAATACAATGGTTCAAAATCTGTGGGACACAGCAAAGGCAGTCCTGAGAGGAAAATATATAGCGGTACAAGCCTTTCTCAAGAAACAAGAAAGGTCTCAGGTACACAACCTAACCCTACACCTAAAGGAGCTGGAGAAAGAACAAGAAAGAAACCCTAAGCCCAGCAGGAGAAGGGAAATCGTAAAGATCAGAGCAGAAATCAATGAAATAGAAACCAAAAAAAGAAAAAAAAACAATAGAGCAAACCAATGAAACTAGGAGCTGGTTCTCTTAAAGAATTAATAAGATTGATAAGCCCATGGCATGAATGAAAGAGGAGAGATCACAACCAACACCAAAGAAATACAAACAATTATAAGAACATACTATGAGCAACTCTACACAAACAAATTTGACAATCTGGAAGAAATGGATTCATTTCTAGAGACATACAAACTACCACAACTGAACCAGGAAGAAATAGAAAACCTGAACAGACTCATAACCACTAAGGAGATTGAAACAGTCATCAAAAATCTCCAAACAAAAGCCCAGGGCCAGATGGCTTCCCAGGGGAATTCTACCAAACCTTTAAAGAACAATTAATTCCTATTCTGCTGAAACTGTTCCAAAAAATAGAAATGGAAGGAAAACTTCCAAACTCATTTTATGAGGCCAGCATCACCTTGATCCCAAAACCAGACAAGGATCCTATCAAAAAAGAGAACTACAGACCAATATCCTTGATGAACACAGATGCGAAAATTCTTACCAAAATACTAGCCAATAGGATCCAACAGTACATTAAAAGGATTATTCACCATGACCAAGTGGGATTTATTTCAGTGCTGCAAGGTTGGTTCAGCATCCGCAAATCAATGGGATACAACACATTATTAAAAGAAAGAAAAAGAACCATATGATACTCTCCATAGATGCTGAAAAAGCATTTGACAAAGTACAGCATCCCTTCCTAATCAAAACTCTTCAAAGTGTAGGGATAGAGGGCACATACCTCAATATTATCAAAGCTATCTATGAAAAATGCACCACAAATATCATTCTTAATGGAGAAAAACTGAAAGCTTTTCCGCTAAGGTCAGGAACACAGCAGGGATATCCATTATTACTACTGCTATTCACCATAGTACTCGAAGTCCTAGCCTCAGCAATCAGACAACAAAAGGAAATTAAAGGCATCCAAATCGGCAAAGAAGAAGTCAAACTATCAATCTTCGCAGATGATATGATACTATATGTGGAAAACCCAAAAGATTCCACTCCAAAACTGCTAGAACTTGTACAGGAATTCAGTAAAGTGTCAGGATATAAAATCAATGCACAGAAATCAGTTGCATTTCTCTACACAAACAACAAGACAGAAGAAAGAGAAATTAAGGAGTCGATCCCATTTAAAATTGCACCCAAAATGATAAGATACCTAGGAATAAACCTAACCAAAGAGGCTAAGAATCTATACTCAGAAAACTATAAAGTACTCATGAAAGAAATTGAGGAAGACACAAAGAAATGGAAAAATGTTCCATGCTCCTGGATTGGAAGAACAAATATTGTGAAAATGTCTATGCTACCTAAAGCAATCTACACATTTAATGCAATCCCTATCAAAATCCCATCCATTTTTTTCAAAGAAATGGAACAAATAATCCTAAAATTTTTATGGAACCAGTAAAAACCTCTAATAGCCAAAGGAATATGGAGAAAGAAAGCCAAAGTTGGTGACATCACAGTTCTGGACTTCAAGCTCTATTACAAAGCTGTCATCATCAAGACAGCATGGTACTGGCACTAAAACAGACACATAGATCAATATAACAGAATAGAGAGCCCAGAAATAGACCCTTAACTCTATGGTCAACTAATCTTTGACAAAGCAGGAAAGAATGTCCAATGGAAAAAAGAGTCTCTTGTACAAATGGTGTTTGGAAAACTGGACAGCCACATGCAGAAAAATAAAATTGGACTACTTCCTTATTCCACACACAAAAATAGACTGAAAATGGATGAAGGACCTCAATGTGAGAAAGGGATCTGTCAAAATTCTTGAGAAGCACACAGGCAGCAACCTCACCCACAGCAACTTCTTCCTAGGTACATTGCCAAAGGCAATAGAAGCAAGGGCAAAAATGAACTATTGGGATTTCATCAAGATCAAAGGCTTTTGCATAGCAAAGGAAACAGTTAACAAAACCAAAAGACAACTGACAGAATGGGAGAAGATATTTGCAAACGACATATCAGATAAAGGCTAGTGTCCAAAATCTATAAAGAACTTAGCAAACTCAACACCCAAAGAACAAATAATCCAATCAAGAAATGGGAAGAAGACATGAACAGACCTTTCTGCAAAGAATCCAGGTGGCCAACAGACACATGAAAAAGTGCTCCATATCACTCGGCATCAGGGAAATACAAATCAAAACCACAATGCGATATCACCTCACACCAGTCAGAATGGCTAAAATTATGTCAGGAAATGACAGATGCTGGCGAGGGTGCGGAGAAAGGGGAACCCTCCTACACTGTTGGTGGGAATGCAAGCTGGTGCAACCACTCTGGAAAACAGCATGGAGGTTCCTCAAAAAGTTGAAAATAGAACTACCCTATGACCCAGCAATTGTACTACTGGCTATTTACCCTAAAGATACAAATGTAGTGATCCAAAGGGGCACATGCACCTGAATGTTTATAGCAGCAATGTCTACAATAGCCAAACTATGGAAAGAATCTAGTTGTCCATCCACAGATGAATGGATAAGGAAGTAGTGGTATATATACACAATGGAATAATACTATGCAGCCATCAAACGAAATGAGATCTTCCCATTTGCGATGATGTGGATGGAACTAGAGAGTATCATGCTTAGTGAAATAAGTCAATTGGAGAAAGGCAACTATCATGAGATCTCCCTGATATGAGGAAGTAGAGATGCAACATGGGGGTTAAGGGGATAGGAGAAGAATAAATGAAACAAGATGGGATTGGGAGTGAGACAAACCATAAGTGACTCTTAATCTCACCAAACAAACTGAGGGTTGCTGGGAGGAGGGGGTTGGGGGAGGGGGGTTGGGTTATGGACATTGGGGAGGTTATGTTCTATGGTGAGTGCTGTGAAGTGTGTAAACCTGGCGATTCACAGACCTGTACCCCTGTGGGTAAAATATATATGTTTATAAAAAATAAAAAATTAAAAAAAAAGAAAGGCTGGAAGGTGAGAGTGGGTAAATAGGTGATGGGGATTAAGAATGCACCTGTCATGAACACTGAGTAATGTATAGAACTGTTGAATTGTACACCTGAAACTAATATAACCCTGTATGTTCACTAACTGGAATTCAAATAAAAACCTTTGAAAAGAAAAACAAACAAACAAACAAACAAACAAACAAAAAACAATAAAGGAACGTTATAAAGGGGGAAAAGAATTGTAATTCAGTGATTCTGTAGTTTTACATGCAATTAAAATAAAATGTGTTGACTGAGTCAATATAAAAAAAATTGAACCCACTCTCTGGCAATTTGGGCCAATAACTTAGCTTTAAACATTGTTCTTAAGGAACCTGAGCATTTAGTTTATGTATTGGTCAAAATGATGGATACTAGGAACTGAATTTATGAAGACTGAAATTGTTTGTGTATTTACTAGAGACTGTGCTTGCAGATTGGTTGAGCTCTGGCCATTTTTGAATGCCAAGAAAATGACAGTCTATACAAATCCTTAATACTGAGCAGTGGAGGTTCATAGATAGACAGCTGGAAAGTGTCATACATCAAAAATCCTCTCTTGTTGGATTTATAAGATTATTTTATTGTCACTTTTGATTTGTCCTTCTGAGAATTTATGCTATTTAAAGCGAAATGATAATATATTATTTAATATATTATTATTTTTTGCCAAATGTTTCCACACATATGCTCACTTTCTCCTCACTAAATCCCTTGTGAGGAGAGATCTGTGTGCCCATTTTAGAGCTGAGAAAATTAAATCAAAGAAAGGTTGGGCGCCTGGGTGGCTCAGTGGATTAAGCCGCTGCCTTCGGCTCGGATCATGATCTCAGGGTCCTGGGATCGAGTCCCGCATCGGGCTCTCTGCTCAGCAGGGAGCTTGCTTCCCTCTTTCTCTCTCTCTGGCTGCCTCTCTGTCTACTTGTGATTTCTCTCTGTCAAATAAATAAATCTTAAAATTAAAAAAAAAAGAAAAAGAAAGGTTAATTAATTTGCCCTAGATTAAACATGGAGCTAGAAAGCAGCAAAGCTGGAATTGTAAATTAGGTTTATCTGTACAAAAACAGAAAATGAAAAATGGTTAGGTCATCAGGCATTTGATATAAAATTATACAAAGCAGGGGAAATAGAAGAAACAGTTTTAAAAATTGGTTAAAATTTATTTGCAAGATTTTTCCCCCTTATGGCCTATTTCCTTGTAAGACTGAACCTTGAACCAAAGCAGAGAAAATGGATGATTTGGTGAGTCATCTCAATGCTGGAAAACCAACTTATAATGAATGTCCTACTAATAGCTAGTCTGGGGATCATATCCAGATGTGGAATAGAACACTTCTGTCTTATGAGGCAAACTAAGTACTTTAAACTCGTGCTGGGAGAATGATTTTGCTACCAACATGTTTGCTAAGAGTTAAAGAGCATAGGTTTCCAACTAAATAGCATGCTTATTTGCCCATGGAGAGAATGGGCTGAACAGACAAATTCATGAATAGGCACATTTTTGTTTAGCTTATATTCCATGCTGTATGAGGGTTGCTCAGAAGGGTAGGCTGTGATGGAGCTGGGATGCAAGCATTAGGTGTGCATGGAAAGCACTCAAATGTAAGAGCTTTATCTCTGATACTGGACTGTTAGAATACTGTCTCTGCCACTCACTATGTAAACTTCCTAAGCTTTATTTTGCTCAATTGAAAAGTAGAGATAATAAGTGCTTGACTAATAGGAATTTTGGGAAGACTGAGTATGATTTTTCATGTAAATACTTAGAGTTGTATCTGGCTCACAGTAAGACCAAGAAGTAAGTGTTGGGTATTTCCCCATTATTTAAAAAAAAAAGTGTTTTATTTATTTATTTTGGAGAGAAAGAATGAGCAGGGAGAGAGAGGAACAGAGGGAGAGGGAGAAGCAGACTCCACACTGAGCAGGAGTCTGATGCAGGAACTCCCATTCCAGGACCCCGAGATCATGACCTGAGCTGAAGGCACACACTTAACTGACTGAGCCACCCAGGTGCCCCATTCCTGTTATTTCAAGAGCTGGCCCAAAGTGGAATATATGGTTTTGTAGAAAAGCATTCTGGGAAGTGTTCTTCTATCTCCAAGAACACAAACAATGAGATGACATTTCCTGTGACATTCCAACTGAGTTATATTTATCCCATTTAAATAATTTTTTAAAAGATATATATCCCAATTCTTTTTTTAATGTAATGATTCAACAATTCCATACATCAGCTGGTGTTAATCACATGTGTACTCCTTAATCCCCATCATCAATTTAAACCACACCCTTACTCCACTCCCCAGTGGTAATCATCAGTTAGTTCTCTATAATTAAGAGTCTGTTTCTTGATTAGTGTCTTCCCCCACCTCTGCTTGCTTGTTTTGTTTCTTAAATTCCACATATGTGTGAAATTATATGGTATTTATCTTTCTTTGGCTTATCACTTAGCATTATACTCTCTAGCTCCATCATTGCCATTACAAATGGCAAGATTTCATTTTTTTTTTACTGTTGAATAGTATTTCATTGTATATATAGACTACATCTTTTTTTAAAAACGTTTTTAAAAAAATATTTATTTTTAAAATTTCTTTCAGTGTTCCAGAATTCATTGTTTATGCAAAACACCCAGTGTTCCATGCCATACCTGCCCTCCATAATACCCACCACCACACTCACCCAACCTCCCAACCCCTGCCCCTCCAAAGCCCTGAGATTATTTTTCAGAGTCCACAGTCTCTCATGGTTCATATTCCCCTCCAATTTCCCTCAACTCCCTTCTCCTCTCCATCTCCCCATGTCCTCTGTGTTATTCCTTATGCTCCACAAATAAGCGAAACCATATGATAATTGACTGCTTGACTTATTTCACTCAGCATAATCTCCTCCAGTCCCATCCATGTTGATACAAAAGTTGGGTATTCATCCTTTCTGATGGAGGTATAATACTCCATAGTATATATGAACCACATCTTCCTTACCCATTCGTCCATTGAAGGGCATCTTGGTTCTTTCCACAGTTTGGCAACTGTGGCCATTGCTGCTATGAACATTGGGGTAAAGATGGTCCTTCTTTTCAGTACATCTGTATCTTTGGGGTAAATACCCAGTAGTGCAATTTCAGGGTCCTAGGGAAGCTCTATTTTTAATTTCTTGAGGAATCTCCACACTGTTCTCCAAAGAGGCTGCACCAACTTGCATTCCCAACAGTGTAAGAGGGTACCCTTTTCTCCACATCCCCTCCAACACATGTTGTTTCTTGTCTTGCTAATTTTGGCCATTCTAACTGGTGTAAGGTGGTATCTCAATGTGGTTTTTATTTGAATCTCCCTGATGGCTAGTGATGAACATTTTTTCATGTCTCTCTTAGCCATTTGTATGTCTTCTTTGGAGAGGTGTCTGTTCATGTCTTCTGTCCATTTTTTGACATGATTATCTGTTTTGTATGTGTTGAGCTTGAGTTCTTTATAGATCTTGGATATCAGCCCTTTGTCTGTATTGTCACTTGGGAATATCTTCTCTCATTCCGTGGGCTACCTCTTTGTTTTGTTGACTGTTTCCTTTGCTGTGCAGAAGCTATTGATCTTGATGAAGTCCAAAAAGTTCATTTTCGCTTTTGTTTCCTTTGCCTTTGGAGACATATCTTGAAAGAAATTGCTATGGCCAATGTTGAAGAGGTTACTGCTTATGTTCTCCTCTAGGGTTCTGATAGATTCCTGCTTCATGTTGAAGTCTTTTATTCATTTCGAGTTTATCTTTGTGTAAGGTGTAAGAGAATGGTCCAGTTTCATTCTTCTACAAATAGCTGTCCAATTTTCCCAGCACCATTTATTGAAGAGACTGTCTTTTTCCACTGCATTTTTTTTCCTGCTTTGTCAAAGATTATTTGATCATAAAGTTGAGGGTCCATACCTGAGCTCTCTACTCTGTTCCACTGGTCTATGTGTCTGTTTTTGTGCCAGTACCATGCTGTCTTGGTGACCACAGCATTGTAGTAAAGCTTGAAATCAGGCAACGTGATGCCCCCAGTTTTTTCTCTTTCAACATTTCCTTAGCAATTCGGGGTCTCTTCTGGATCATACAAATTTTAGGACTATTTCCTCCACTTCTCTGAAAAATGTCAGTGGAATTTAATCAGGATGGCATTGAAAGTATAGATGACTCTAGGCAGTATAGACATTTTAACAATGTTTATTTTTCCCATCCATGAGCATGGAAAGCTCTTCCATCCTTTTGTGTCTTCTTCAGTTTCTTTCATGAGTGTTCTGTATTTCCTCGAGTACAGATCCTTTACCTCTTTGGTTTGGTTTATTGCAGATATCTTATGGTTCTTGGTGCTATAGTAAATGGAATTGATTCTCTCACTTCCCTTTCTATATTTTCATTATTAGTGTATAAGAAATCAACTGATTTCTGTACATTGATTTTGTATCCTGCCACATTACTGAATTGCTGTATGAGTTCTAGTAGTTTGGAGTTGGAGTCTTTTGGGTTTTCCATATAAACTATCATGTCATCTGCAAAGAGAGAGTTTGACTTCTTCACTGCCAATTTGAATACCTTTTATTTCTCTTTATTGTCTGATTGCTGTTGCTAGGACTTCTAATACTATATTGAACAAGAGTGGTGAGAATGGGCATCCTTGTTGTGTTCCTGATATCAAAGGGAAGGCTCTCAGCCTTTTCCCATTGAGGATGATATTTGCTTTGGGCTTTTCATAGATAGATTTTATGAAGCTGAGGAATATTCCCTCTATCCCTATACTGTGAAGCATTTTAATTAGGAACAGATGCTGGATTTTGTCAAATGCTTTTTCTGCACCAATTGAGAGGACCATGTGTTTTTTTTCTCTTCTCTTAATGATTTGTTCTATCACATTGATTGATTTGCCAATGTTGAAACACCTTTGTATCCCAGGTCATGGTGGATAATCTTTTTAATGTACTGTTGGATCCTAATTAGCTAGGATCTTGTTGAGAATCTTAGCATCCATATTCATCAGGGATATTGGTCTGAAATTCTCCTTTTTGGTGGGGTCTTTGCCTAGTTTGGGGATCAGGGTAATGCTGGCTTCATAAAAAGAGTCTGGAAAGTTTGGTAGAATTCCCCAGGGAATCCATCAGCTCCTGGACTCTTTTTTGGTGGGTTGAGGGGGAGGTTTTTGATCACTACTTCAATCTTCTTACTAGATATTCATCTATTCAGGTTGCCAATGTCTTCCTGATTCAGTTTTGGTAGTTTATAGTTTTCCAGGAATGCATCCATTTTATCTAGGGTGCTTAACTTATTGGCATATAACTGTTGATAATAATTTCTGACGATTTTTTCATTTCCTTGGTGTTCATCATGATCTCTTCCTTTTCATTCATAATTTTACTAATTTGTGTCTTCTCTCTTTTCTTTTGGATTAGTTTGGCCAATGGTTTATCGATCTTTTTGATTCTTTCAAAAAACAAGATTCTAGTTTGATTGATGCATTCTACTGTATCTCTAGTTTCTATCTCATTGACCTCTGCTCTAATCTTAATTATTTCCCTTCTTGTGTGTGGAGTTGGCATAATTTCTTGTTGATTCTCCAGTTCTTTAAGGTGTAAAGACAGCTGGTGTATTCTGGATTTTTCAATTTTTTTTGAGGAAGGCTTGGATGGCTATGTATTTCCCCCTTAGGATGGCTTTTGCTATATCCCATAGGTTTTGGACCAGTGTCTTCATTTTCATTGGTTTCCATGAATTAAGTTCTTCTTTGATTTCATGGTTGATCCAAACATTCTTTTTTAAATTAATTAATTAATTTTTAAAATTTCTTTTCAGCATAACAGAACTCATTGTTTATGCAACACATCCAGTGCTCCATGCAATACGTGTCCTCCATAATACCTACCACCTGGTACCCCGACCTCCCACCCTCCACCCCTTCAAAACTCTCAGATTGTTATTCAGCATCCATAGTCTCTCATGGTTCACCTCCCCTTCCAATTTCCCTCAACTCCCTTCTCCTCTCCATCTCCTCTTGTCCTCCATGTTACTTGTAGAAGATATTTGCAAATGACAATACAAACAAAAGGTTGATATCCAGGATCTATAATAAACTCCTCAAACTCAACACACACAAAACAGACAATCATATTAAAAAAAAAAAGGGCAGAAGATATGGACAGACACTTCTCCAATAAAGACATACAAATGGCTATCAGACACATGAAAAAATGTTCATCATCAGTAGCCGTCAGGGAGATTCAAATTATAACTACATTGAGATACCACCTTACACCAGTTAGAACGGCCAAAATTAGCAAGACAGGAAACAACATGTGTTGGAGAGGATGTGGAGAAAGGGGAACCCTCTTACACTGTTGGTGGGAATGCAAGTTGGTGCAGCCTCTTTGGAGAACAGTGTGGAGATTCCTCAAGAAATTAAAAATAGAACTTCCCTATGACCCTGCCATTGTGATCCTGGGTATTTACCCCAAAGATACAGATGTAGTGAAAAGAACGGCCATCTGTACCCCAATGTTTATAGCAGCAATGGCCACGGTCGCCAAACTATGGAAAGAACCAAGATGCCCTTCAACGGACGAATGGATAAAGAAGATGTGGTCCATATACACTATGGAGTATTATGCCTCCATCAGAAAGGATGAATACCCAACTTTTGTATCAACATGGACAGGACTGGAAGAGATTATGCTGAGTGAAATAAGTCAAGCAGAGAGAGTCAATTATCATATGGTTTCACTTATTTGTGGAGCATAACAAGTAACATGGAGGACAAGGGGAGATGGAGAGGAGAAGGGAGTTGAGGGAAATTGGAAGGGGAGGTGAACCATGAGAGACTATGGACACTGAAAAACAATCTGAGAGTTTTGAAGGGGCAGAGGGTGGGAGGTCGGGGTACCATGTGGTGGGTATTATAGAGGGCACGGATTGCATGGAGCACTGGGTGTGGTGCAAAAATAATACTGTTATGCTGAAAATAAAAAATAAATTTTAAAAAATTTACAGGAAAAAAAAGAGTGGGTATTCTGTTGTTTTAGGGTAGAATGTTCTGTATATATCTATGAGGTCCATCTGGTCCCATGTGTCATTCAATGCTCTTGTTTCTTTATTGATTTTACACTTGGATGATCTGTCTATTACTGAGAGTGCCATGTTAAGATCCCCTATTATTAACGTATTCATACCAACATGACACTTTATCTTGATTAACAGTTGTCATAGGTAGTTGGCTGCTCCCATATTGGGGGCATAAATATTTACCATTGTTAGATCTTCTTGGTGATAGACCCTTTAAGAATGATTTAGTGTCCTCCTTGACCTCTGACTACAGTCTTTAGTTTAAAATCTGATATGAGAATTTCTAGCTTTCTTTTGAGGCCCATTGGCATGGAAGATGCTTCTCCATTCTTTCACTCTCAGTCTGGATGTATCCTTAGTTTCCTACTGGGTCTCTTGTAAACACCATATGTTCAGGTCCTGTTATTTTATCCAATCTGCAAGCCTGTGCCATTTTAGGAGAGCGTTTAGGCCATTCACGTTGAGTGATTATTGAAAGATACGGTTTTATTGACATCTTGTTACCTGTGAAGTCCTTGTTTCTATAGATTGTCTCTGTGAATTTCTGTTCTTTGACACTCTTGGGTTCTTTCTTCTTTTATAGAACCCCCCCTTAATATTTCTTGTAGTGCCGGCTTGCTGGTCACATACTCTTTTAAACCTTGCCAGTCTTGGAAGCTCTTTATCTCTCCATCCATTTTGAATGTCAGCCTTGCTGAATAAAGTATTCTTGGCTGCATGCTCTTTTCATTTAGTGCCCCGAATACATCCTGCCAGGCCTTTCTGGCTTGCCAGGTTTCTGTGGACAGGTCTGATGTTATTCTGATGGACCTTCCTCTGTAAGTAAGGGATCTATTCCCTCTAGCTGCTCTCAAAAGCTCTTGTCTAAAATTATGATTCGTCAGTCTTACAGTCAAGTGTCTCGAGGTCTTTCTAGATTCGTAGATCTTGCAGGGTTTTCCTTCTCTCTATGGGACATGAACGCTGGTTCCATTCCCCAGATTTGGAAAATGTTCATGGAGAATTTGTTCAACTATATCTTCTAGTCTTCTTTCTTTCTTTTCCCTCTCAGGGATCCCAATAATTCTGACGTTGGAATGTTTCTTGGCATCATTTATTTCCCTAATTCTGTTTTCATGGCTTCTAAGCTGTTTATTCCTGCTTCCTCCTTTTCCTTTTTCTCTATCAGTTTGTCCTCTAGATTACTAATTCTATTTTCTGCCTCAGTTACCCTAGTTGTTAGAGAATTTAGATTAGACTGGAACTCATTGATAGCATTGTGAACATCTTCCCTGGTGGCTTTCACTTCTACCCTAATCAGTTCCATTTTGTCATTAAAGGCTTTCTCTAGCCTAGCCATTACCTGGATAATTGTTAGCCTGAATTTCCTTTCCAACATACTGTTTATGTCCATATCCAATAGCTTTGATGGAGAGGTCACAGTTTCTGAATTTTTCCTCTGTTGGGTATTCCTCCTCCTAGCCATTTTGGTGAGAAATTGCTGAGGGGATGTGTAGCTGAATGTATCATCTGTGGTGCAGACAAGGTGCATCCTGGAATGCTTTTGAGCCAATCGCGAGTCAGCACCAAAAATAAAGAAAAATGAAAGAGAGAGAGAGAGAGAGAGAGAGACAGAAAAAAAAAAAGAAAACAAAAAAGAAAAGAGAAGACCCAGCCTGAATGGGCCCCAAAGGTAATGTTTATAAAGTATACAGACAAAAATGGACAAAGAAAAAGACTGATAAAAGTAAATGACAAGAAAAAAAAAGAACCCAGCCAAAATGAACCCCAAGTATAAGATTTGTATACTACCAGAACAAAAACAAATACACAGAAACACTGACAGAAGAAAAAGATGGAAGGGGCGTTATGAATTCTCAGTGTGGGTGAGGAAGGTTATTTTGATTCCCCTGGGTATATCTTGATATCTTTGTTAAAGGACTCAACTTTCCTGAGATAAAGGGGGATTTAAACTTGTTTACATAAAGGGGTAGTATTGCCTGGAGAAAGAGGATTACCTTGAAGCCTATCTCTATATGCATATTTAAAAAAATAGAAAAGGACAAGAAAAACACAAGTATATGCATCAAAAAAGTTCAAGTTAAAAGGTTATTGTGGAATTTGTTGCATTGAACATCTCATTGTGATGGTAAGTAGGTTAAAAGGTATAAAAAATTAAAAAGAACAACCATAGTGGGAATGAATTAAAAATAAAAGTTGTATCTGTGAAGTAGTGGTGGTTGTCCTCTTGTTTTTTGTTTTGTATTTTTTGGCTGGCTTTCTGGAGGTGGGGCCTGCCGCATTGTTGTTCAGGCAGTCTTGCTAGAGTTGAGTCTTTCTGCCCCCTATCAAGGGACTGGGCTCTGAGGAAACCGGTTTTTCAGTCCTTTGTTCTCTGGAGGGTTTTTTTCCTCCACTTGGCAGCTTTTGGCAGTTCTTTGGAGGTTTAGAGGAAAGCAAACTGCACCTAGGTCTCTGGCTCAGAGAGAAGACTCAGTCTGTTCCCCTCTGGGTGTTCTAGAGCACATAAACTCCCCCTCTGCTGCCAGTAGAGCACATCCTCAGTTACAGTCTCAGGTGTCTCAGGAGCTCCCACTTGTTCCCCAGTGTTACCAAAACCATGAGAAGTACAAGCCCAGAGAGCTGGCTGCCAGGGGCTACCTCTAATGGGGCTGTCTGGGCAGTTCCAGACCACTGGAGAGGTCCCAACCAGAGATAGCACACTGAGATTTTCATGCTGGCCCAAATTGGGAGTGTTCAGCTAGCACCTGCACGGACCTCTTTCAGGGGAGGGTGTGGAGCATGACTCAGACCCTGGTAGTGCAGTGTGCATGCAGAGTGCAAAAGGCTTTGGTTCTAGAGAGTGCTGGCTGGTGTCCAAACCAGATTCTCTCATGTGCCACCACCACCAGATGCTGTTATGCATGCCAATGGCTCAGGGACCAAGGCCTGACTTCTCGCGCGCTCTCTCCAGCTTAGTGCCAGTGGTGGCCATCCTGAGTCCGTGGGTTTAAGCCCATGTCTCTAACCGCCCAATTTCACCAATTTCCCCTTAAGATCTTTTGCTCTTTTTGAGTGTTTTCAACCAGACTCCAAGTTAATGCTGATCCCCAATCACAGGGCACTCTTGTATTGGGGTATAACTTACCAATTGGTCGCTTCTGGTGGCTCTCTCCTGGTGGCTCTCTCCCTGTTTTGTTTATCTTCCAATATCAGTCCAATCTTCCCACTCTACTTTACCTGTCCACTAACATCTTCTGCCCTGATAGAGATCCAGAAGTGTATAATCCTAATCTCAGGCTGATTTCCTGAGTGATCAGAGTTCTTTGGTAGATAATCAGCTCACTTTAGGGGAGCATTTGAAACAGTGCCTCCTACTTCTCCAACAACTTGCCTCCCCCTACATCTTCTTTATACATCCCTATATCACTGGACACTTGGTTGCTTCCATATCATGGCCATTATAAATAATACTGCTATAAACATACAGGTGCATGTATTCCTTTGAATTAGTATTTTTGTATTATTTGGGTAAATACCCAGTAGTGCTATTGCTATATCATAGGGTAATTTTAGTTTTAACTTTTTGAGGATGTTTTTCAGAGTGGGTGCATTCCCACCAACAGTGCATGAGGGTTTCTTTTGTTCCACATCCTCACCAATACCTGTTGTTTCTGGTGCTAATTTTAGCCATTCTGACAGGTGTGAACTGATATCTCATTGTAGTTTTGATTAGCATTTCCCTGATGATGAATGATGTTGAGCATCTCTTCATGTGTGTGTTGGCCATCTAAATATCATCTTCTGCCCAATTTTTAATTGAATTATTTGTTTTTTTTTTTTGGTGTTGAGTTGTATCAGTTCTTTATAGGTTTTGGATATGAATTTTTTATTAGTTATGTCATTTGCAAATATCTTCTCCCATTCCATAGGTTGCCTTTTAGTTTTGTTGATTGTTTTCTTCACTGTGTAGAAACTTTTTACATTGACATAGTACTAATAGTTTATCTTTTCTTTTGTTTTCCTTGCCTCAGGAGACATATTGAGAAAAGAGTTGCTATGGCCTATGTCAAAGAAGTTACTGCCAGTGTTCTCTCCTAGGATTTTAATGGTTTCAGATCTCACATTTAGTTCTTTAATCCACTTTGAATTTATTTTTGTGTATGGTATAAAAATGTGGTCAAGTTTTTTCTTTTGCATGTGGCTGTCCAGTTTTCTCAACACCATTTGTTAAAGAGACTGTCTTTTTCTCCGCTGGATATTCTTTCCTGCCTTGTTGAAGATTAATTGCCCATTTAGCTGTGGGTATATTTTTGGGTTTTCTATTCTGTTCCATTGACAGAATAGAAATATTCTCATATATCAATAGTTCCATTGATATATGAGTCTATTTTTGTGCCAGTACCATGCTGTTATGATTACTCCAGCCTTGGAATATAAGTTAATGTCTGGAATTGTGATGCCTCCAGCTTTTTTTTTTTCTTTTCTTTTCAAGGTATCTTTAGTTATTCAGGATCTTTTGGGGCTCCATACAAATTTTAGAATTGTTTGCCCTAGTTCTGTGAAATATGTTATTGGTATTTTGATAGGGATTGCATTAACTGTATAGATCTCTTTGGGTAGTATAGACATTTTAACAATATTCTTCCAATCCATGAGCATGGGATGCCTTTCCATTTCTTTGTGTCATGTTCAATTCTTTCATTAGTGTTTTATAGTTTTTAGAGTACAGGTCTTACCTCTTTGGTTAGGTTTAATCCTAGGTATCTTACGGATTTTTGTGCAATTGTAAATGGGATTGTTTCCTTAATTTCTCTTTATGCTGTTTCATTATATAAATATGTTGTATTTCTGTACACCGATTTTATATCCTATTACTGTACTGAATTAATTTATCAGTTGTAGCAGTTTTTTGGTGGAGTCGTTCAGGTGTTCTATATATAGTATCATGTCATCTGCAAATAGTTTTACTTCTTCCTTACCTATTTGGATGCCTTTTATTTCTTTTTGTTGTCTGATTGCTGTGGCTGGGACTTCTATTTATCCCATTGTTAATGTTCCCTTTTCTGGGCTTGTATGTGGTTCTAGGACTCCTATTTTAAAATGTGTCATTTCTGTCCTGGAACTGATGATGAACACATTCACTAAATATGCCCAAGTATAAGCTGGTTTTCTAGAAGTGCAGTACCATGCACCAAGAAAGAAATTGATTAACCAAAGCAGACTTTAATTGACTTGTCCATGTGAATTTGTCATTTAATTATTAGGTTTTTAATACCATCAAGTCACTTAACAGCACTAAGAAAACACTGCTCTTGTCAGAGAGTGAATAATGTATAGTCATTCTAGTGTGAAGGTTATTTTTGTATCACATTTCATTCTGCTAGTCTGTCTGATTTATGGCTGTAACCAACAGACCCAGGCTCTGGCCTTGGCTCACACAGTAATTTTAAGACAGTCCCTCTCAAAAAGACACTGCCAAAATATTTATGGAAGTCCCCAGGTGTTATTTTATATGAGCTCACAATTAACTGGACCACCATCACTGCTGCTGGTCCTGTGCTCCATACTGTCAGTGCTGCTGTTGCTGCCTTGCCGGCCTGCTGTATCCTGTTGATTATTCAGGATATCAATGCTCTCAATCATCATAGAATTATGAGACCTTGGCAATCAACTACAGAGTTAAAACGGGCAAAGCTTTCTTCTTCCTGCATTATGTTCCCTTAGGAGAATCTCGTAGCATAGTTATATGGGTCATGAGGTGTTAGAAAGTTTATTCAGCTCATTTGCCTTTTACTCACAGTCTTAATACCCCAGAGCACATATTTGCCTAGTCAGAGTTTTTGGGTTGAGATGGATTTAGGCAACAACAGCTATCTTATAAATTCAAACTCTTCCTGCTCCTCATTCTCAGCCCCTCTAAATCTGACTCACCATGCCTGACTTCTTTTTGCTCATTGGTGGATTCTTTCCCAGGGGTCCTATCATCTGTTCAGCCATTTTGGAAAACAGTGTGGAGATTCCTCAAAAAATTAAAAATAGAGCTGCCCTGTGACCCAGCAATTGCACTACTGGGTATTTATGCCAAAGATACAGATGTAGTGAAAAGAAGGGCCATCTGTACCCCAATGTTCATAGCAGAAATGGCCACCGTCACCAAACTGTGGAAAGAACCAAGATGCCCTTCAATGGACAAATGGATAAAGAAGATATGGTCCATATATACTATGGGGTACTATGCCTCCTTCAGAAAAGACGAATACCCAACTTTTATATCAACATAGATGGGACGGGAAGAGATTATGCTGAGTGAAATAAGTCAAGCAGAGTCAAGTATCATATGGCTTTACTTACTTGTGGAGCATAAGGAATAACATGGAGGACATTGGGAGATGGAGCAGAGAAGTGAGTTGGGGGAAACTGGAGAGGGAGATGAACCATGAAAGACTGTGGACTCTGAAAAACAATCTGAGGGTTTTGAAGGGGTGGGGGTGGGAAGTTGGGTTAGCCTGGTGGTGGGTATTATGGAGGACATGTATTGCCTGGAGCACTGGGTGTGGTGCATAAACAATGAATTTTGGAATACTGAAAATAAAATTAAAAAGAAAAAATAAATAAAATTAAAATGGAAGAAAAAAAAAAGAAATAAATCTTCAGCTGGGTTCTCCATACATTCATCAGAAATCCAAGAGGAGATGTGGCTGATGTCCTTTATGAGAAGATTTTGTACCAGTACAAATCAATCAGTGTAATTGGTTTGTGGGTGGAGAGTGGTAAAGAAAGCATAACTTAACTCCACCTGCCAGATGTAGTTGAGTCCTAGATATGGCCTAACTGGGTTAAACTATGCTTACATGCCTATGAAATTGTCATGGCCTGGAATGTCTTGTCCCCCTTTCTGCAAATCTGTATCTGACCATTTTCAAAATCTTTAAGCTTACCTTTTTAAAAAAGAAGACTTCCCCATTTAACCACAACCAATTCAAAAATACTTTCTGTACTCCACATTCCATGCTTCAATTTTATGTTGATGAAATATAGACTTTCAATATATTTTAAATGTTCCTTGTTCCCTCACTCAGTAGATATTTATGAACACTTACTACATGCTGGGGATATAGCAGTGAACAAAACAGACATGATTCTTTGCCTTCATGAACCTGACATCCTAGTGGGAGAAATAACAAAGAAACAATTAATCAAGCAAGATAATGTCAGATAGTGATAAAGGATATGAAGAAAAGCAAGACAAGGGGATAGAGAGTGAAGGAGAGACAGGCTAACTACATAAGCTGGCCTGAGAAGGCTCCTCTGAGGAGGTGACATTTTAACTCAGTGATAAAAGATGAGGAATCAGTCATGCAAATAGTGTTCCAGGAGGAGAGAACAGCAAGTACAGAGTCCCTGAGGCAGAAATGATTTTTGTGTGCTTGAAAAACTGAAAGATTTTTTCAGGGTGATTGGAGCACCATGAGTATGGGGTTCACTTATCATTTTCTCTGGTTCTGGCTTATACTTCTCAATTAGACAGTAAATATTGAGGACTAGGATGCTGGGGCGGCTGTCTCTTTTTTCCCTAGTATCTGTTGTTCTGTTTTTTAACTGGTATGTTTAGATGATTTATATTTAATGTAAATGTTGATATGTTTGGATTTAGGTGTGTCATGTTTGTTTTGTTTCTTCTCTGTTTTATTCCTTTAATTGTCCATCCTGACTTATTTCGGGGTAAACATTTTCACTATTCTATTTTCATCTACTATTGTTTACAATATTTTAGGTGATTTCTCTGTTATAAAATCCACTTTTAAATTTTAACATTTCTGATAACTAATAAGCTTTTTAAAGAACAGTGTTAGATTTACAGAAAAATCAAACAGGTAGTACAGAGTGTTCTGGTATTACCACCCTCTACTCCCACAGTTACCCCTATTATTAACATCTTTTAGCATGGCACATTTGTTACAATTAACAAACCAATATTGATACATTATTATTAACTAAAGTCTATAGTTTACATTAAGGTTTATTCTTTGTGTTGCATAGTCATGTCAGTTTTGAAAAATGCATAATGTCGTGTATTCACCATTACAGTAACATACAGGATAGTTATACCATCCTAAAAATTTCTTATGATCCATCCAATCATCCCTCCACACTTCCAAACACCTGGCAACCACTAATCTTTTTATATCTTTATAGTTTTGCCTTTTCCATAATATCATATAATTGGAATCTTCTAACATACAGCCTTTCAGACTGGATTCCCTCACTTAGCAATATGTATTTAAAGTTCTTCCATGTCTTTCTGTGGCTCGATAGCTCATTTGTTCTCGTTGCTTGAGTAACATTCCGTTGTATGGATGTACCAAAGTTCTTCGTTTATCCATTCACTTACTGAATGACATCTTGGTTCCTTCCACCTTTGGTGACAAAGAATAATGCTGTTATAGACATTTGTGTGCTGTTTCTTTTTCTTTTTTTTTCCCCCGGACATAGCACAATTGCTGGATCATATGGTAAAAGAATGTTTAATTGTGTAAGAAACTGTTAAACTGTCCTCCAAAGTTAAAGTACAGTTTTTCATTGCCATTAGCAAAGAGTGAAAGTTTTTCATGTTCTGCATCCTTGCCAGTATGTAATATTGGGTTTTTGGATTTCAGATATTCTAATAAGTGTATAGTGGTATCTTGTTGTTGTAATTTATAATTCCCTTATGATATATCATGCTAAGCATCTTTCCATATGCTTATTTGCCACTTGTATGTCTTTTTTTTAAATTAAATTTATTTATTTTCAGCACAACAGTATTCATTATTTTTTCACCACACCCAGTGCTCCATGCAATCCGTGCCCTCTATAATACCCAGTATATCTTTTTTGATGAGGTATCTCTTTAGATCTTTTGCCCATTTTAAAAACTGGTTTATTTTCTTGTTGAATTAAAATTTTTTTTTTCATATTTTGGATATGAATATCTTTACCAGATATGTGTTTTGTGACTATTTTATCCCAGTCTGTGGTTTGTCTTTTCATTATCTTAACAGTGCCTTTTGCAGAGAAAACATTCTTAATTTTAATAAAGCTGAAGTTATCGATTTTTTTCATATATTGTGCTTTTGGTGCTGTATCTAAAAAGTCATAACCAAACTCAAGGTCACCTAGATTTTTCTCTGTGTTATCTTTAGAATTGTTATAATTTTTTTATTTTACAGTTAGATCCATTTTGAGTTAATTTTTGTGAAAAATGTAAGGTCTGTGTCCAGATTCACTTTTTTTGTGCATTTAAATGTCCAATTGTTACATCACAATTTGTTGAAAAGACGGTATTTTCTCCTTTGAATTGCATTTGCTCTTTAGTCAAAGACCAGTTGACTGTATTTGTGGGCCTATTTGGTTCATTGATCTGTTCGACTTTTTTTTTTTCCCCACAAATACCACACTGTCTTGATTATTGTAGCTATATATTAAGTCATGAAATCGGACTCTGTCAGTCATTTAACTTTGTTCCACTTCCTCAGCACTATGTTGCTTATTCTGGACGTTCTGCTTTTCCATATATACTGTAGAATCAATTTGTTGATATTCACAAAATAACTTGATGGGCTTTTGATTGGGATTTGTCTTGAATCTATAGATTCATTTGGGAAGAATGGCTATCTTAAAAATATTGTCTTCCTATTCATAACATGGAATATCTATTCATTTATTTAAATAACTGACTTCTTTCATCAGAATTATGTAGTTTTCCTCATATAGACCCATTACACATTTTCTTAGAATTGTAACTGTGAAGTGTGTAAGCCTGGCAATTCACAGACCTGTACCCCTGGGGCTAATAATAGATTATATGTTAATAAAAAAAACAAAATAATTAATTAAAAAAAGAACTGTAACTGAAGACTGAATTTTTTTGGATGGTAATGTGAACAGCATTATGTTTTTTATTTCCAATTCCAAACTGTCAGTGCTGCACGTGGCTTTTGTACATTAATTGCATAGCCAGCAACCTCACTATAATCACTTGTTAGTTCCAGGAGGTATTTTTGACCATTTTGTCCATTTTCTATATCGGAAATCATGTCATCTGTGAATGAAGATAGTCTTATTTCTTCCTTCCCAATCTGTATTCCTTTTACCCCCTTTCTTGTCTTATTGCATTAGTTAGGACTTCCAGCATGTTTCAGTATAATGTTGAATCAGAGTGGTAAAAAGGGACAGTAGTAGGAAAGCATCTAGTTTCTCATCATTAAGTATGATGTTGGCCATAGATTAAAAAAATTTTTTTTATTATGTTATGTTAGACACTATACAGTACATATTAGTTTTTGATGTAGTGTTCCATAAATCATTGTTTGTATATAACAGCCAGTCCTCCATCCAATCTGTGCCCTTCTTTTTTTTTTTTTAAGATTCTACTTATTTATTTGACAGAGAGAGATCACAAGTAGGCAGAGAGGCAGGCAGAGAGCGAGACAGGGAAGCAGGCTCCCTGCTGAGCAGAGAGCCCGATGCGGGACTCGATCCCAGGACCCTGAGATCATGACCTGAGCCGAAGGCAGCGGCTTAACCCACTGAGCCACCCAGGTGCCCCCAATCCGTGCCCTTCTTAATACCCATCACCAGGCTCAATCATTCTTCCCCCTTCTAAAACCCTCAGTTTCCCAAAGTCCGTAGTTTCTCATGGTTCATCACCCACTCCAATTCCCCCCCTTCATTTTTCCCTTCCTTCTCCAATGTTCTCCATCTTATTCCTTATGTTCCACAAATAAGTAAAACTGTGTAATAATTGAATTTCTCTGCTTTACTTATTTCACTCAGCATAATCTCTTCCAGTCCCTCCATGTTGATGCAAAAGTTGGGTATTCATCCTTTCTGATGGGAGAGTAATATTCCATTGTGTATATGAACCACATCTTTATCCATTTGTCTGTTGAAGGGCATTACAGCTCTTTCCACAGTTTCACTATTGTGGACATTTCTCCTATGAACATTGGGGTACATATGGCCCTTCTTTTCACTATATCTGTATCCTTGGGATAAATACCCAGTAGTGCAATTTCTCAGTCATAGGGTAGCTCTGTTTTTAATTTTTTGAGGAACCGCCACACTGTTTTTCAAAGTGGCTGCACCAACTCGCATTCCTACCAACAGTGTAAGAGGATTCCCCTTTCTCCACATCCTTTCCAACATTTGTTGTTTCTTGCCTTGTCACTTTTTGCCATTCTAACTGGTATAAGTTGGTATCTCAGTGTGGTTTTGATTTGAATTTCCCTGATGGCTAAGAGACACATGAAAAATGTGTCTCTTAGCCATTTGTATGTATTCTTTGGAGAAGTGTCTGTTCATGTCTTCTGCCCATTCTTAGACTTGATTATTTGTTTTTGGGTGTTGAGTTTGAGTTCTTTATAGATCTTAGATAGAAGCCCTTTGTCTATAGTGTCATTTGCAAATAACTTCTCCCATTCTGTGGATTGCCTCTTAGTTTTGTTGACTGTTTCCTTTGCTGTGCAGAAGCTTTTTATCTTCATTATGTCCCAAAAGTTCATTTTCATTTTTGTTTCCCTTGCTTTTGTAGATGTGTCCTGAAAGAAGTTTCTGTGGCCTATGACAAACAGGTTACTGCCTATGTTCTTCTCTAGGATTTTGATGGATTCCTGTCTCTGTTGAGGTCTTTCATCATTTAGAGTTTATCTTTGGGTATAGTATAAGAGAATGGTCATATTTCATTCTTCTGTATATAGCTGTCCAATTTTCCCAGCACCATTTATTGAAGAGACTGTCTTTTTTCCACTGGATATTTTCTCCTGCTGTTGAAGATTATTTGACCATAATGTTGAGGGTCCATATCTGGGCTCTCTACTCTGTTCCATTGGTATGTGTATCTGTTTTTGTGGCAGTACCATGCTGTCTTGGTGATCACAACTTTGTAATGTAGTTTGAAATCAGGCAACATGATGTGGCTTTGTTTTTCTTTTTCAACATTTCCTTGGTGATTCAGGGTCTTTTCTGGTTCCATGCAAATTTTAGGATTGTTTGTTCCAGCACTTTAAAAAATGCTGTTGGTATTTTGATTGGATGGCATTGAAAGTATAGATTGCTCTGGGCAGCAGAGACATTTTAACAATGTTTATTCTTCAAATCCATGAGCATGGAAAGTTTTCCCATCTTTTTCTGTCCTCTTCAATTTCTTTCATGAGTGTTTTGTAGTTCCTAGAGTATAGATCCTTTACCTCTTTGGCTAGGTTTATTCCAAGGTATTTTATGGTTTTTAGTGCTATTGTAAATGGAATTGATTCTCTAATTTCTCTTTCTACAGTTTCATTGTTAGTGTAGAAGAAAGCAACTGATTTCGGTACATTGGTTTTGTATTCTGCCACATTACTGAATTGCTATTTTAGTTCTAGTAATTTGGGGTGGAGTCTTGGGTTTTCCACATAAAATATCATGTCATCTGCGAAGAGAGAGTTTGACTTCTTCATTGTCAATTTGAATACCTGTTATTTCTTTTCATTGTCTGATTGCTCTTGCTAGTATTTCTAGTACTACACTGAGCAATAGTGGTGAGAATGGATATCCTTGTCACGTTCCTGATCTCAACAGAAAGGCTCTCAGCTTTTCCCCATTGAGAATGATATTCACTGTTTACCATAGATGGATTTTATGAAGTTGAGGAATGTTACCTTTATCCCTATACTCTGAACAGTTTTAATCAGGAATGGATGCTGTATTTTGTCAAATGCTTTTTCTGCATCTACTGAGAGGACCATGTGGTTCTTATATCTTCTCTTATTTATATACTCTATCACAGTGATTGATTTGTGAATGTTGAACGACTATTGCATCCCAGGGATAAATTCCACCTGGTCATGTTGAATAATCATTTTTAATGTACTGTTGGATTCTATTAGCTAGGATCTTGTTGAGAATTTTGGCATCTGTATTCATCAGGGATATTGGTCTGGAATTCTCCTTTTTGATGGGGTTTTTGTTTGGTTTTTGGATTAAGGTAATGCTGGCCTCATAGAAAGAGTCTGGAAGTTTTTCTTCTGTTTTTATTTTTTGAAACAAATTCAGGAGAGTAGTATTATTTCTTCTTCGAATGTTTGGTAGAATTCCTTAGGGAATCTGTCAGGCCCTGTACTCTTGTTTTTGGGAGGTTTTTGATCACTGCTTCAATTTTGTTACTGATTATTGGTTTATTCAGGTTGTCTGTTTATGTTTCAAGTCTTGGTAGTTTATACATTTCCAGGAATGCATCCATATTTTCCAGGTTGCTTAATTTATTGTCATATAGCTGTTGATAATAATTTCTGATAATTGTACTTATTTCCTTGGTGTTAGTGCTGATCTTTCTCTTTTCATTCATAATTTTGTTAATTTGGGTCCTTTCTGTTTTCTATTGTATAAGTCTGGCCAGTGCTTTATTGATCTTATTAATTCTTTCAATGAACCAGCTTCTAGTTTTGTAAATGTGGTCTATCACATTTCTGGTTACAAATTCATTGATCTCTGGTCTAATCTTAATAATTTCTCTTCTTATATGTGGGTTAGGTTTAATTTGTTGTTGATTCTCAGGATCTTTAAAGTGTAAAGGTAGTGTATTTGGGATTTTCTATTTTTTGAGGGAGGCTTGGATGGCTATGTATTTCTCCCTTATGATTGCCTTTGCTGTATACCATAGGTCAATGTGTCTTTGTTCTCGTTGGTTTCTATGAATTGTTTAAGTTTTTCTTTGATTTCCTGGTTGATCCAAACATTCATAACAGGGTGGTCTTTAGCTTCCAAGTGTTTGAATTTCTTCCAATCTTTTTCTTGTGATTGAATTCAGTTTCAAAGCATTGTAGTCTGAGAATATGCAGGGAATAATCTCAATCTTTTGGTATTGTTGAGACCTGATTTGTGACCTAGTATGTAGTCTATTCTGGAGAAAGTTCCATGTGCACTTGAGAATAATAAGTATTGTTGTTTTAGGATAGAATGTTCTGTATATATCTATGAGGTCCATTTGGTCCAGTGTGTCATTCAAAGCTCTTGTTTCTTTTTTGATGTTCTGTTTAGCTGATCCATCTATTCCTGAGAATGAAGTGTTGAGGTCTCCTACTATTAATGTACTATTATAAATATGTCTCTTTATTTTGGTTAATAGTTGGCTTATGCAGTTGGCTGCTTCCATATTGGGGTCATAGATATTTACAATTGTTAGATCCTCTTGTTGGAACTTTAAAATGATATAGTGTCCTTTTATATCTCTAACTACAGTCTTTAGCTTAAAATCCAATTTGTCTGATATGAGAATTGCTACCCCAGCTTTCTTTTCCTGTCTGTTGGCATGAAAGCTGGTTCTCCATCCCTTCACTTTCAGTCTGGATGTATCTTGAGGTTTAAAATGAGTCTCTTGTAGAAAGCATATGGACGGGCCCTGTCTTTTTATCTGCAACCCTGTGCCATTTTATGGGACCATTTAGGTCATTCACATTGAGAGTTATTATTGAAAGATACAATTTTACTGTCATCATGTTGTCTGTGAAGTCCTTGTTTCTATAGATTGTGTCTGTGTATTTCTGTTCTATATCACTCTTGCGGTCTTTCTCCTTTTATACAACCCCCTTTATTATTTCTTGAAGGGCAAACTTGGAGATCATGTCTTCTTTCAGTCTCTGCTGGTCCTGGAAGCTCCTTATCTCTTCATCCATTCTGAATGACAGCCTTGATGGCTAAAGAATTATTGGCTGCATATTCTTCTCATTTAGTATCCTGAAAATGTCTTGCCAGACCTTTGTGGCTTGCCAGGTCTTTGTGGACCGGTCTGACATTATTCTGATATTCCTCCCTCTGTACATAAGGAATCTCTTCCCCCTTACTTCCCTTAAAATGGTTTCCTTGGTTCTAAGACTTGTGAGTTTTACTATCACATGCCTGGGTGTTGGTCTGCTCTCCTTTATCTTGGGTGTGTTCTCTCTGCCTCCAGGGCACGAATGCTTGTTTCAGTCCCCAGATTAGGGAAGTTCTCAGCTATGACTTGGTCAAATATATCTTCTAGTCCTCTCCCTCTTTCCACCCCCTCATGGATCTCAATAATTCTGACATTGGAATGTTTCATGGCGTCATTTATTTCTCTAAGTCTGTTTTCATGGAGTTTAAGTTGTTTGTTCCAGGCCTCCTCCTTCTCCTTCTTTTATATCATTTTGTCTTCAAGATCATTAATTCATTCTTCTGCCTCACTTACCCTAACTGTTAGAGTATCTAGATAAATTTTTATCTCACAGATAACATTTTTAAGTTCTGCCAGATCTCTCATTTCTGCCCTTAGCAAATCTATGTTTCCATTAATAGTTTTCTCCAGCCTGACTATTGTCTTCATAACTGCTACCCTGAAGTTTATTTCTGGCATCTTGTTTAGATCCATATCTATTATATCTGTAGGAGAGGCCATTGTCTTTGGGTCTTTTCTTTGTTGGGAGTTCCTCCTCCTGGTTATTCTGTTGAGTTGTAGTTGAAGGGATGTGCAGCCAAAAATCTCAACCACAATCCAGTCAAAGTGTGCCCTCTTTACTGATGATCCTCTGCTCTCATAGAGATCCAGAAATGTATAATCTTACATTCAGGCTGATTTCATTCAGAGTGGTTTGGTAAATTTCTGGCTGAATTCAGGGGACTGGTTGGAAAGGAATCTCCCACTCCTCTGCCCCATAGTTTTTTTTTTTTTTTTTTTTTTTTTTTGAGAGTTTCAAAGGAAGGACAAAGGGAGAGGGAATCTTTAGCAGGCTCCATGTCCAAAACAGAGCCCATTTTGGGGTTCAGTCTCACAACCCTGAGATTATGACCTGAGCTAAAATCAAGATTAGGATGCTTAGCTGATGGAGCCATCAAGTTGCCCTCATTGATTTTTTTTGATAGATGTTCTTTAATAAGTAAAGAAATTTTCATGTGTTCCTAGTTTGCTGAGGGATTTTTTAAATCATGAGTGAAATTTAAATATGTCAATTTCTTTCTGAATCTAATGATTATGATTGTATGATCTTTCTCCTTTAGCTTGTTGATCTGATTGATCACATTAATTAATTTTTGAATTAGAACATAACTGGAATATGGGCGTCTGGATGGCTCAGTCATTAAGCATCTGCCTTCGGCTCAGGTCATGATCCCAGGTTTCTGGGATTGAAACTGGCATCAGGCTCCCTGCTTCTGCGTCTCCCACTCCCCCTGCTTCAGTTCTCTCTCTCACTGTGTCTCTCTCTGTCAAAAAAATTAAAATAAAATCTTTTAAAAAAAGAACATAATGGGAATAAATTCCACTAGTTGATGGTACATAATTATTTTATTATTTTATAAATTATAAAATTGTTAGATTCAATTTGCTAATATTTTCTTGTGTATTGTTGCATATAAGTTAATGAGAGATATTAGTCTATAGTTTTCCTTTCATGCAATACCTTTTTCTTGTTTTGGTATTGGGGTAATGCTGGTCTCATAGAAAGAATTAGGAAGTGTACTCTGCTTCTATTTTCTGGGAGAAAATTGGTATAATTCTTTCTTTAAATGTTTGCTAGACTTCACCAGTGAAAATGTCTGGGCCTTGTGCTTTCTTTTTTGGAAGATTATTAATTTTGAGTTCATACTTTTAATAGATATAGACCTATTCAGATGGTCTATTTTTTCTTATGTGACTTCTGGTAGTTGTTTCTTTTAAAGAATGGGTATGTTTTATCTATGTTATCAAATTTATAAGCATAGAGTTGTTCATAATACCCTTTATTTTCCTTTTAATGACCATGGGAAAAGTAGTGGTGTCCTCTTTTTCATTTCTGATGGGTAATTTGTGTCTTCTCATATCTTTCTTGATTAGCCTGACATAATTATCAATTTTATTGTTCTTTTCAAAGAATCAGCTTTTGATTCATTGGTATTCTTTATTGGTTTTCTGTTTTTAAGTTCATTGATATCCTATTTTTAATTATTTATTTTCTTCTGCTTGCTTTAGGCTTATATTACTCTTCTTTCTGTACTTTCCTAATATATAATCTTAGATTATTAATTTTACAGCTTTCTTCTTTTCTAACATATGCATTTAATATAAATTTTCCTCTAAGCATTGCTCTTGTTGCACTCCACAAAATTTTCTAAGTCGTATATTCATATGAATTTAGTTCACAATATTTTTATTTTATTTTTTTGTCTTTTAAAGTTTTATTTCATTTTATTTTTTTTTCAGTGTTCCAAAATTCATTGCTTATGCTCTACACCCAGTGCTCCATGCAATATGTGCCTTCCATAATATCCATCTAAGTTGTATATTCATATTAATTTAGTTCACAATATTTTTAAATGTCTCTTGGGACTTCTTTGATCTACATATTATTTAGAAGTCTGTTTTTTTTTAAGGCTTTCTTTATTTATTTGAGAGAGATAGAGAGTGATAGAGAGCATGAGCAGGATGAAGGCCAGAGGAAGCCTGATGTGGGGCTCCATCCTGGGACTCTGGGATCATGACCTCAGCTGGAGGCAGACACTTAACTGACTGAGCCACTCAGGTGCCCCATAGAAGTGTGTTGTTTAATCTCCAAATAGTTTGACATTTTTCCAGCTAACTGTTAATGATTTCTAGATCAATTCCACTGTAGTCTGAGAGAATACTCTGAATGATATTTAGTCTTTGAAATGTGTTAGTATACTTTATGGGATATGATGTGGTCTATGTTAGTG
Organism: Mustela nivalis; assembly: GCF_964662115.1. Classification (NCBI taxonomy): domain Eukaryota; kingdom Metazoa; phylum Chordata; class Mammalia; order Carnivora; family Mustelidae; genus Mustela; species Mustela nivalis. The sequence goes on from NC_139040.1 coordinate 20,783,257, forward strand.
AATGTTCATGTCAACTTGAGGAGAATGTGCATTCTGCTGTTGGCTGAGTTATTCTATAATGTCAATTAGATATGATTGATGATGGCTTTCAAATCAAGTATATCCTTACTGATTTACTGTTTGCTGGGTCTGTCAATTACTGATAGAGGACAGGATTTGTCCATTTCTCCTTACAGTTTCATCAGTTTTTGTCTTACATATTATGATGATCTCTCGTTAGGTGCATGCATGTCAAAATCATTATATTTTCTTAGAGAATTGATCCCTTTATCATTATGTATCATCTATCTCGCCTCTCATAATTCCCATTTTTTCGTGAAGCCTGCTTTGTCTGAAATTAACACAGCTACTTCAAATCTCTTGTGATTAGTGTTAGCATGGTGTATCTTTCTCCATCCTTTAATACATCTGTTTCATTGTATTTGAAGTGAGTTTCTTATGGACAGTGTGTAGTTGGTCCTTATTTTATTTACTCTGACAGTCTCTGTGTTTTAATTGGTGTATTTTAGATCGTTCACCTTTAAAATGATTTATATTATATGATAGATTAATATCTACCATATTGGCAACTGCTTTCTATTAATTTCATTTGCTCTTTTAAAATATCTTTTCCTATTTTTCTGCTTTCTCTGGTTTTAATTGAGCATTTTATATAACTCAATTTTCTCTTCTCTCTTAACATATCAATTATACTTCTTTTGAGAATTCTACTAGAGTCTCCAATATACATTTACAAAGAATCTAAGTCCACTTCCATTAATAATGCTATGCTATTTAAGGGTAGTGCAGGTACCTTATAACAACCTTATAACAGTATTCCCAAACCCTCTTTCCTATCTCTTATAATATTGCTGTCACTTTTTTCACTTATCTATATGCTACAGTCTCCTAATACATTGTTGCTATCATTATTTTGAAGAGTTATCTGTTAGAACAGTTCAGCCTAATAAAAAATGCAATTTTTTAAACTTTCATTCACTCCTTCTCTGATGCTCTTCTTCTTTTTATGTAGATCTGAGTTTCTGACATATATAATTTTCCCCCTCTCTGAAGAACTTCTTTAACATTTCTTGCAAGGCAGGTCTACTGGCAATACATATCTTCAGTTTTTGTATGAGAGTCTTTTGAGGGATAATTTTGTTGAATATAGAACTGTAGGTGATGATTTTCTTTCTTTCAACACTGTAAATATTTCAGTCCACTCTCTTCTTGTTTGCATGGTTTCCGAGAAGTCTATTATAATTCTTATCATTGTTCTTTTGCAGGTAAGGTGGGTTTCATCCTCTGATTTCCTTCTAGATTTTCTTCTAGTCTTAGGTTTTCTTCAGTTTTAATATGATATATGGAGTTGGAGATTTTATGTATTTTTTTTTAATATTGGTATTTTCTGAGCTTCTTGTATCTATGGTTTATGGTCAGACATTCATTTTGGGAAAGGTCACCTAGGGGCTGAAGTACTATGAAAATGAAAAAGAAGGAAAAGGAGCCAGAGTTTTCTTCTACTTTATGAACACTAGTCATTCCTTTTCCTGCTCTTCCAGCTGGAAGAAGAGATTGGGGGGGTGCTTTCTCTATCTGCTCACTTTTGGTTTTCTGATGCTTTGATTACTGGACAGATGATTTGGGCAGGAGGAATACAGTAAACTCATTGCTAGGTTGGTGATGCCTCAAATTCTGGTGTTCTCTCTATCCCTGCTATTTACCTTTCAAACAGATGCTCCATGTATTCTTTGGTTTTGTGATTAATTTCAGTGAGAGAAAAGTCACTTATTTCAACTTGCCTGGGGCCAAATCTCAATTCCATTCTTTAGAGAAACTTTGGTTTGTTATGGGAAATGACTCATTTTCTTTTTGAAATCAAAGCAAAGTAAAAAAACAAAACAAAACAGTTAAGCCTTAATTAACTGGAACTTTTTAAAAAATACAGTTTTCTTTAAAATTTTGTTTTTAAGTAATCTCTACACCCAACATAGGACTCAAACATACAACCTTGAGATCAACAGTCACACACTTCATTGATTGTGCCAGTCAAGTGCCCCTTAATTATCTGAAACTCTTGAGTACACAAGCATGTTGTTTCTTCTTGGTTACAACAATTTTAAGATTTTATTGGTGTGATAACTTAAGTGAAACAAACATTCTGCTCATTTTCATTACCTCCTCTTCCTCTATGCCCCAGACTGGCACATAAAAATTGGTGATCAGGTGTAAAAAGCTACTATATTCTCCTTTTTGGTGGGGTCTTTGTCTGGTTTGGGGATCAAAGTAATGCTGGATTCCTAAGAAGAGTCTGGACTTTTTCCTTCTGTTTCAATTTTTTGAAACAGCTTCAGGAGAATAGGTATTATTTCTTCTTTGAATGTTTGGTAGAATTCCCCAGGGAATCCATTAGGTCCTGGGCTCTTTTTTTTTGGGGGGGGGGGAGGTTTTTGATCACTGCTTCAATCTCGTTACCAGATATTGGTATATTCAGGTTTTCAATGTCTTCCTGATTCAGTTTTGGAAATTTATAGTTTTCCAGGAATGCATCCATTTCACCTAGGGTGCTTAACTTATTGGCGTATAACTGTTGATAATAATTTCTGATGATTTTTTTCTATTTCCTTGGTGTTTGACATGATCTCTCCCTTTTCATTCATAATTTTATTAATTTGGGTCTTCTCTCTTTTCTTTTGGAATATTTTGGCCAATGGTTTATTGGTCTCATTGATTCTTTCAAAAAACCAGATTCTAGTTTGATTGATCGATTCTACTGTTTCTATCTCATTGACCTCTGCTCTAATCTTGATTATTTCCCTTCTTGTGTATGGTGTTGGCTTAATTTGTTGATTTTCCAGTTCTTTAAGGTGTAAAGACAGCTGGTGTATTCTGGATTTTTCAACTTTTTTGAGGGAGGCTTGGATGGCTATGTATTTCCCCTCAGGATGGCCTTTGCTGTATCCCATAGGTTTTGGACCAAAGTGTCTTCATTCTCATTGGTTTCCATGCATTGTTTAAGTTCTTCTCTGATTTCCTGGTTGATCCAAACATTCTTAAGCAAGGCAACGACCCCACCAAAAAGGAAAATTTCAGACCAACATCCCTGATGAAAATGGATGCCAAGATTCTCAACAATATCCTAGCTAATAGAATCCAGCAGTATGTTAAAAAGATTATCCACCATGACCAGGTGGGATTTATCCATGGGATGCAGGGGTGGTTCAACATTTACAAATCAATCAATGTGACAGAACAAATCAATAAGAGAAGAGAGAAAAACCACATGGTTTTCTGAATTGGTGCAGAAAAAGCATTAGACAAAATCCAGCATCTGTTCTTGATTAAAATGAATCAAAGTATGGGGATAGAGGGAACATTCCTCAACTTTATAAAATCTATCTATGAAAAACCCACAGTGAAGATCATCATAATGGGGATAAGCTGACAGCCTTCCCTTTGAGATCAGAAACATGACAAGGATGCCCACTCTCACCACTCTTGTTCAACACAGTACAAGAAGTCCTAGCAACAGCAATCAGACAACAAAGAGAAATAAAAGGTATTGAAATTGACAATGAAGAAGTCAAACTCTCTCTCTTTGCAGAAGACATGATACTTTGTATGGAAAACCCCAAATCTCCATCCTCAAACTACTAGAACTCACACAGCAATTCAGTAATGTGACAGGATACAAAATCAATGTACAGAAATCAGTTATTTTCTTATACACTAATAATGACAATACAGAAAGGGAAATGAGAGAATCAATTCCATTTACTATAGCACCAAGAACCATAAGATACCTGAAAATAAACCTAACCAAAGAGGTAAAGGATCTGTACTCAAGGAACTGTAGAGCACTTGTGAAAGAAATTAAAGAGGACACAAAAAGATGGAAGAGCTTTCCATGCTCATGAATGGGAAAAATAAACATTGTTAAAATGTCTATACTGCCTAGTGCCATCTATACTTTCAATGCCATCCTGATAAAAATTCCATCAGCAATTTTCAAAGAGCTGGAGCAAACAATCCTAAAATTTGTATGGAATCAGAAGAGACCCCAAATTGCCAAGGAAATGTTGAATAAGGAAAAGGAAACTGGGGGCATCACATTGCCTTATTTCAAGTTTTACTACAAAGCTGTGATCACTACGACAGCATGGTACTGGCACAAAAACAGACACATAGACCAGTGGAACAGAGTAGAGAGCCCAGATATGGACCCTCAACTTTGTGGTCAAATAATATTCGACAAAGCAGGAAAAAATATACAGTGGAAAAAAGTCTCTTCAATAAATAGTGCTGGGAAAATTGGACAGCTATATGAGAAGAATGAAACTCAACCATTCTCTTACACCATACACATATATAAACTCGAAATAAAAAAGACCTCAATGTGAGGCAGGAATCCATCAGAATCCTAAAGGAGAACATAGGTGGTAACCTCTTTGACATCGGCCACAGCAACTTCTTTCAAGGTATGTCTCCAAAGGCAAAGGAAACAAAAGCGAAAATGAACTTTTGGGACTTCATCAAGATCAATAGCTTCTGCATAGCAAAGGTAATGGTCAACAAAACAAAGAGGCAACCCATGGAATGGGAGAATATATTCCCAAATGACACTATAGACAAAGGGCTGGTATCCAAGATCATAAAGAACTCCTCAAACTCAACATACACAAAACAGATAATCATGCAAAAAATGGGCAGAAGACATGAACAGACACTCCTCCAAAGGAGACATACAAATGGCTAAGAGAGACATGAAAAAATGTTCATCATCACTAGCCCTCAGGGAGATTCAAATCAAAACCACCTTGAGATACCACCTTACACCAGTGAGAATGGCCAAAATTAACAAGACAGTAAACAACATGTGTTGGAGAAGATGTGGAGAAATAGGAACCCTCTTACACTGTTGGTGGGAATGCAAGTTGGTGCAGCCACTTTGAAAAACAGTGTGGAGGTTCCTGAAAAAATTAAAAATAGATCTACCCTATGATGCTGCAATTGCATTACTGGGTATTTACCCCAAAGATACAGATGTAGTGAAAAGAAGGGCCATCTGTACCCCAATGTTCATAGCAGCAATGGCCATAGTCACCAAACTGTGGAAAGAGCCAAGATGCCCTTCAATAGACTAATGGATAAAGAAGATATGGTCCATATATACTATGGAGAATTATGTCTCCTTCAGAAAGGATGAATACCCAACATTTGCATCAACATGGATAGGACAGAAAGAGATTATGCTGAGTGAAGTAAGTCAAGCAGAGAAATTCAATTATCATATGGTTTAGCTTATTTGTGAAGCATAAGGAATAACGCAGAGGACATGGGGAGATGGAGAGGAGAAGCGAGTTGGGGGAAATTGGAGGGGGAGACAAACCACGAGAGACTATGGACTCTGAGAAACAATCGGAGGGTTTTGGAGGGGTGGGGGTGGGGAGCTGAGTGATCCTTGTGGTGGGTATTATGGAAAGCATGTATTGCATGGAGCACTGGGTGTGGTGCATAAGCAATGAATTCTGGAGCACTGAAAATAAATTAAAAAAATAAATTTAAAAAGGTTACTATATTAAATGGCAAATTGGGATTTCAACTCAAATATGCATTATATCATAGCCTAAGCTTTTCACCACTATACAATGCTGCCTTTTTAAGTTAAATAAATGCTGCCCCTTATCTAGAATTTTTACTGACTATGTTATATTTATATTTTATTCCATTGACCTTCCTCAATCCCTGTAGGAGTATACTACCGTACCCTTTTAATATGGAGCTTGGTCATGTGATTAGCTTTGGTCTAGTGGTGATTGGAATGTGGTCCCTACTTTGGGCTTAGCCATCTGACTAAAGAAACATGACGAGAACAGAAGCATGGAATGTGTTTGTGGTTAAGCTTATCCTTTGCTCTTCTTCTACTACCATGAAAGGAACATGTCCCAGGATCTTGCTATTCTAGGGAAGATGAAAGACATGTGGAACATACATGGACCCCACTCCACAGTTTGGTGCTAAGTCCACATAGGCCTAACCTAGGTGAATGACATGTGGGTAAAAATAAATAATTGTTGTTTCAGATTTCTGAGTTTGGGGGTGGTTTGCTAAGCAGCAGTATTGTGGCAAATGATGGACTAATGCCAAATGGCAGACCATATAAATAATGTGGCAAATGACAGACCATATAAATATTTGGTTGAGAACATCTTATGTTTTTACGTGAAAATTAAATGAACATATGATTTTTTTCAATGATAAAGCCTAAGGATATTGTAATCTCTGCTTTATTCATTGCTTGCTATTTCCAGGCCCGTTTTCCACCTAGAAGTGTTCTTGTTAAGGAATGGGATTTTCTTCTTTTTGTCACCATATTTACTAGTTCTGCCAAATTCTGCTAGTTTTATTTGGAGTTTCAGAGCATGGTGGAGACTTGTAGGGTGAGGCATCAAAGTTCCTAGTTCCTTAAACTGGATTTGTTATTCTTGGTCCCCTTTGTAAATGCATCATCAGCATCCCTATAGAGCTCTCTGCATGGCTCCTGTTGACAAAAAGTAACAGATCATAAGGTTGTATGCTGTTGCATTCTTCATGACTGTTTCTTCCCATGTGGATCTAAACAGACTTGGTCTTGAATAATACTTCCATCCTTTAATGTCTGTGGGACTGTGGGTAAGCTATATACTGTCTCTGAGCTTCAGACTCTTCGTATATGAAGTAGGGTTTCAGTCTCTGCCCATCTTCCCTCACAGCATTGTTCTGGGCTTCAGGAACTCAGTAAAGGTTAAAGAGATCTTATTATTCTTGTTATATACCCTGAATATGTTCAGCAAGCTAGGAGCTGCTAGTAGTCATCACCAGTGTTCTTTTCTCCCTTAGGAGGGAGTTTTCAGGAAGCTGTGGCATGGCAAGTTTGTTTCACAACCTCTGGCTCCTGACACAGTCTGGGCTCAGCAATCTCACTTTCTCCTCTGTACTTTTTTTCTAACACCTGGGTAGGAGCATCATAACCACACTCACCATCTGCCTAGGACTCAGAAAATCCTAGTTCCTTGACAACAGAAATTTAGGTATCCAAATGAGTTAGCTTTGAGGAGCTGAAGCAGTGGTAGGCTGCTCTTGGTATTACATCGCTCTAGGCTTCTTAGAGTTGTCCCCAGTAACTTATTGAATGCAGAATATGTGGCCTAGAGATTAAAGAAAAGAAAAGTCTAGCTTCTTTCTACCAGATGCATGGGCCTTGAAGTTGTTTTGTAAAAATAAGGCAGCTTTTCTATCTCATTCTTAGTGGTCTTTCAGAACCATACAACCTCTGGAGTCTGGAAAAGAGTAATACTTATGATTGCATATGCCCTTTGGTTCATAATCATAATTGGTAGGACTTTACATTGGGAAATAACTCTATTATTATTTACCATGTGTCAAGTGCTTTACATTCTTTATATCATTCATTCAGATTTAGTTCTGACATCAGCCTTTTCATTCTCATTATATATATCAGGAAACCTAGGCTTAGAGTAAGTAAATTAAGTGTCAGAAGTTGCCTGGAATAAATCCCACTTGGTCATGGTGAATAATCCTTTTAATGTGTTTGAATCCTATTGGCTAGTATTTTGGTGAGAATTTTCCCATCTGTGTTCATCAAGGATATTGGTCTATAGTTCTCTTTTTTGATGGGATCCTTGCTTAGCAAAATAAGTCAAGCGGAAAAAGACAACTATCATATGATCTCCCTGATATGAGGAAGTGGTGATGCAACATGGGAGGTTAAGGGGGTAGGAGAAGAATAAATGAAACAAGATGGGATTGGGAGGGAGACAAACCATAAGTGACTCTTAATCTCACAAAAGAAACTGAGCGTTGCTGGGGGGAGGGGGTTGGAAGAAGGGGGTGGAGTTATAGACATTGGGGAGGGTATGTGCTATGGTGAGTGCTGTGAAGTGTGTAAACCTGGTGATTCACAGACCTGTACCCCTGGGGATAAAAATATATGTTTATAAAAAATAAAAAATAAAAAATAAAAGAAGAAGTTCTAACACATCTATCTGAATCCAAAGCTTATGTTTTCCATGACATCACACAGCCATTGTTTATATTTTGCTTATGCTTGGTCATTCTGAGGGTATGGTGATATGTGTTCTACCATCATTTTGATCAACAGTGGCTAGAGCCAGGATATGGAATCCAGACAATCCTAGGTTTGAATTCTAACATTTATCAACTTGTGTGATTTTAGAAAATTCATTTAATCTTCCTAAGTCTCCATTTCCTAATGGGACCAATATAGTGTTTCTCTCATAGGATATTGGGGAGATTAAATAAATGATACATGTGAAGGGCCTTGTGTAGTGTCTAGCGTAGTCCTGGTATAGATTAAGCATTCAACATATATTGACTGAAAAAATAATCTGTCTCAAAGAAGTATCATTGGAGTCCAGATCTCTTCTGTTTGCTTTAATAGGACATCAGCAAGTTCTTGAGATTTTAGTTAGATGATATTAAAGCTAGAGGAGATCTTAGGCTTGGTTCATCCAAACTCCTCATCTTTTATATAGTAAAACTGAGATTCATAGAAGAGGAGGGACTTGAATTTGTGTTATCCTGTTCTCCTATATTGCTTCAATTGCACCTCCTGATAAAGTCAGTTACCTTGGTCAAATTCATGTTTCTTGATCTTGCTTTAGCTATTTGAAACTGACAAGGATCTCTACCCTTCTATTTACCAGGCTTAGGATTTGTAAGTAGAAAATGAGATTTTATTTGTGATTAGAAAAGTGTGTATTTCCTCTAGTATGCCTCTCTTTCCCATACCCCACATACTCTCATGTTTCCCAGGCTAGGCTTGCAATTCAAGGAGTGCCCTCTATCTCTGGATAGCTCTTTACCCTCTTCATAATCATTATTATAAAAAATTCCTTGTCTTGTGTCCCATTCCTTTTTTGATATGTTGTATGTCTAATTTACTTGATAAAGTAAAGTATAGGTTTACTATATAAAACTATAGTGTTAATGCTCTAGTATTACCTTTCATCTGCATATTAGCAAGGTGCTTTCCTCAAAGAAATGAACATACAGTGGAATTATGCATGAAGGCATTAGGTTATGGAAGAGAGAAATTTGAGTAGGTAGCTTTCTCACACCACCTGGATGGCCACTTGAAAATATCTATCCTTTGGAGCCTTAGAGAAATATAGGTAATCTTTGGGTTACAATGAGGTAAGTCTTTGCTTGTTAGTTTTTTGCAGCAGTGGGAGGGCTGAAGTAGAAGATGTTATAACTCTTAGTGATGGAGCCTGGACTGCTTGGGTTCTGCGCTTGGAGGTTGGCATTTGAGACATTTTATAGAGTATTTAATGGGATAAAGATTGAGATGGGATTGAACTAGATAAAACCAGCAAGAGGAATCCTGTTAGAATCAAGGCCAGGGGCATCTCTTGCCATTCCTTTGAAAGCAGTAGTACTCCAGACATCACAAAATAGCGGGTACTCATCTTCATCATCCTTTCCAGCCTCATCAGGAGAGACACAAGCATACGGTACTGGCTGAACATAAAGGCTGGACCAGCCCTAGTAACTGGCATGAGAACTAATCTTTCCCTATCAGTATTCACAGTGAGGCACTGAAACAGGGACTCTTTCTGTATTGCCATAGTGCTGTGTCCCCTTTTACTATTAGTCTCTGCATATAAGAGGAAGGGTTTGTAGGCATTGTCTAGTTTATCACTGGTGGGGCTGATTTGCCTAAGGCTGCAGAACAAATTCATGTCTTAGTGAGGGCTATAACTCAGAGCTCCTGATGTCCTAATTTGTGCTTTTTCTTGTATACCACAGTGTCTCTCTTGTGTGAGCTAAGATAGAACACGTAGGTGGCATGTTGTCTAGAAAATCCCTGGTTTTTATGTATGTGCTTACATATGTGTGTGTGTAATGCTTAGAAAAGGTACTGTCAGACACCTTCATGCATTTTGACTATAATTATAATATATAATAACGATTATATTTTAACTATAATTATTATAACTATTAAAATTATAATTGATGGTATTTTATATACACATGGTTCTTATGAAAGCCTTTAGCCCACTCTTCATTCACCGATCAAAGTTTATAGAATTCTTTTATGTCCCTCAAATCCTCATAACAACCTCACAGGGATTAGCATTGTTGTTATTATTGTTGTTATTATTATCCCAACCCACAGATAAAATAATAGGTTTAGAAAAGTAAATCACTGAGGGAGCAGAGCTGACCAAGGCCAGTGCTCATACTTCTATATCAGAGCTTCCTTCTCAAGAACTGCAGAAAAGTTATAAAAGGAGACATAATCTGTAGGTCAGCACTAGACCTGCAAGACCAGATTCAGGGAAAAAGGGGAGCTATTGTATGCAAGCAGCACACATCTGGTAATATGAACTGAGGATAGTGGTATCTAAGACTTTGCTTGTTGACCAGTTTTGTTAAGACCAGCCATGCTCACGAGAGTGCCTCTTTTAATCTCAGCTGCCTTTCCATGTGTGTTCAAGAAAATCCCATTTAATTGGAATAAAACTGACAAAAATAATGAATTCAGATCAACTTGAAAGGCTCAGCTTTGCCATGAGGACACAATATAGAAATGTATTTGAGAAACAGAAGGTGGAGGAAAGGAAAGAGGGAACATGAGAGAGGGAGGGAGAGATACATGAAAGCACTTGACGGGTAAGATCTAAACATATAAAATATAGAGGTAAAAAGCAAGCAGCTGTGTTAGAACAAAGGAACACTCTGCTGCTCCTTATTCTGTTTGCTGCCCAGACTCTTCAACTGCAGCTTCTACTAAATAATAATGTGGGCTGTGTCTTTGCTCCCAGCTCAAAGAGAATGATAAAGCAGCAAAACAATGAAAGGTACAGTACAGCCACAGATAAAAGTTGATGACATGTAAATGAGCCCCATCCACCAACACACGCACACGTTGGCAACCCCTCCTGGAGGAACACAATGATAGTGAGTATAATGAACAAAGAGGGAAAAGACTTTTGAGCTAAGATGTGGAAGGGAGCCTTTCTTTGATTTCCTAATGGGGTGGTTTGATGATTGCTGATGTCTATAGTGCTCAATTTTTGCATCAGAAAGTTGGAGTGGAAGGAGAGGCTAGTTACTTCAGTATTTCAGCTCTCAATAGAACACAGCTTAGATGTGAAAGTCACATGTCAGATGTAATCATAGATATTAATTTCTAGACTCTTCTGCAGATAATAAAAGTTGAAGAAAAGTTGGACCCTGGGTTTTACCTATTTTCAGGAAAACAGGAAATGGCCAATTGAATTTCTAGTTTTTAGGAAGGAAGTTAATGATGGATTGGTTGTACAAAACACAGACTGGCAAACTCGATGTTAATCTTAGACAATGATTCTAGAAATGCTATTAAAAGGTAGTTTATAATCCCAAGAAGAGTTGGCTCTGATCAGGAGGAGTCAACATGGGTTTGCTAAGTTATGTAATATAAATTTCATTTGCTTATTTAATTAGTTGAGTGATTGGAGCCACAATATATATATATGTGGCTGTCATCCAGGCCTTTAGCAAGATTTTCCATGATATATTTGTGGAAAGTATGAAGATCTGTGGCCTCACTCATACAACTATGTCAATTAGTATTTTGTTGAACTGATATAATGAAAATGTATGAGAACAGATTTGGACACTATTAATATGATGATTTATAGTAACAAGCTATAGGGTTCTGTCCTCAACCTTGTTCTGTTAAGTGTTTTTATTCATGACTTGGTTGAAGTTACAAAAAACAGTCTCATAAGATTTATAAAGGGATAGAATATACAATGGAGGCCAGAATTATGATTCTGCAAATTTTGGCAGATTTGGTAGATGGACTGAATCTGCAAGATAAAATTTAATAAATGTAGCACAAATGACTATGGGGAAAGTCCAAGCAACTGATTACCCAAATACGGAGTGTGGCTTAGCAGAGCTCATATAAAGAAGGTTTAGGGGCTTTAATATTCAATGAGCTCAAATGTAAGTTAGCTATGAGATGTGTCTATGTGTTTGTTTGTTATGGATATCTTATTCTTTTTAAAAAATTTTATTTTTTCAGTGTTCCAAGATTCATTGTTTATGCACCACACCAGTGCTCCATGCAATACATGCCCTCCTTAATATCCACTACCAGGCTCTCCCAACCCCTTACCACCCTCCCCTCCATAATCCCGTTTGTTTCTCAGAGTCCACAGTCTCTTATGGTTATTCTTTTTTAATTAAAGTATAGTTGACATGCAGTGTTATATTAGTTTCAAGTATGCGACATGGTGATTCAATAATTCTATATATAGAATATTACACTAATATTAATATACTAATTTTAGTACATCCTATAACTAATATATATAGAATTATAGTTATATCAATTACTGAATGTTTGCCACATTAAGTGGTTAACATCTATCACCACACAAAGTTATTACAATATTTTTATTATATTTTCCATGTTGTTTTTCATCCCTATGACTTATTTATTTTATAGCTAGAAGTTGGTATATTTTAGCCACTTCACATATTTTTGCCTATGTCTGTGCATTTTTTGTGACACATTAATAAGGTGGTTTACACACTTGGATTCCTGGGCTGCAACCCAGATCAGCTGCATAGGAATCTGTTAGGGTAGGGCCTAGAACTAAGAATGTTTAAAGCTCCCCAAGTTATTCCAGTGGGAAACCAAAGTTGAGAACCAGTGTGATTATAGAATGTGAGAGAATTGATAATCTGATTGTAATGTGTATTGCTCTACCTTTTGCAAACTGGAACCCATTGGGAACAGTGTGAACAAGATGGCAAGGAGGCCTGCAGTCATACAAACTATGCCCTGAGGAAGTGTTGAAGGAACTGAGTGCAAGCAATCTCAGGGAAGACATAAAAGTTGTCTCAAATGAGTGTGCCAGAGGGATTACCATTATTCTATTTGGCTCCAGAGATGAGAACTAGAACCAAGAAGATGAAGTAAAATGGAGGCAAATCTTATTTTTTTTTAAATGAAGGCAAATCTTAATTCAATGAAAAGAATAATATTCTAGGAGAACTGTCTAAAGATGTAATAGGCTGCCTCAGGAAGAAATGATTGCCCTGTAATTTGGGGACTCCAAACCCTTTGACTGCTTAACCAGTTGGTGAGGAGAGTGTGGAGAAGGCTTGTATTATTCAGGACTCTTTGTGGCACATGACAGAAGCCCAACTCAAAAGGCTTAAAAATAGAGTCAATTGTATTATATAACAGGGAAGTGACTTCAGGGAGGGCTGATTCAAGGGATCAATTGATATCAGGCTCTTTCTCACCACTTATTTTGGGTTCTATTTGTCTTTGCTTCCCTTTATTCTGCATTCAGGCTCCCTCCCTGTGGTGTCCTGGCAACCCCAGTAGAGAGAGAAGATATTTTCTGATACTTCTGAAAAGAGAAACACTGATTCTAAATGGACAAATGTAATCCGAAAGCTGGTGGTGGTGGTGGTGGTGGTGGTGTGTGTGTGTATGTATTGGGAGGAGGGCGGGGGAACTGGATACACAAAACAGTAAGAGTCTTGGCACTGGATAGGTGAATAAGTGAAGATCCCTTTCAGTCCTGAGATTTTAATATTATTTGACACCAAGGCCGGAATGCAGCAGTAAGTATAGACCACGGAGCTCATCAAATCTAAATCTTTTCTCTAGTCAGGTCCATCTGTTTTTCCTGTCCTTCCCCATATTCACATCTTTGCTTGTGTTGCTTAATCTTTCTCAAAACACCTCTAACCCATAGTCCAAGATTCATCTAATGTCCTGCCTCTTCCTCTGTTATAGCTGGGCTAGCCCACACTGATCTGCACCTCTTTGAACTGCTATAGTACTCTTCACAATTACATATTTCCTGATGTCATATCTTGAATTTTTCTGTTTTTCAGTGAATTAGTCTTATAAATTATAACTGTATTATAACTGAATTCCTCGAGAAGTAGAGGCAAGGCCTCTTCCCTTTTTATTCTTCCTGTGTCTAACATAGACTTGAGAATATTATATGGGCTTGTTCATTGAAATGTACTGATTGATGGTCATTTTTTCAATATATCAATTTCTTTACTACTATGTATGAAATCTCCATCCTGCAGGTAATATGGATTAGATGGCAAAAATGGGAGCATTGCCATCAGAAGGCCTCTGTGGAAATAACTGACACTACCAAAGAGGGCATTGCAACTCTTTCCCACTGGTACAAGCTCTGCTTCACGCTCATGCTGCCAAGCTTGTTTCCTTGCTTTTGGACTTTAGGAATGGGTAGTTTTCCTGGTTAGGACCTTCAATCACTCACTCATTATGTAATAATTTATTAGTCACCAATATTATTCTAAACTCTGTTCTAGTTATGGGGAATACACAAAATCTCAGTTCTAAGGAGTTTGCAGGGAAAAACAGAAAAAAAAATTAGATAATTATAATATAGTATCATGGTATTCCAGTTCTGGGTTAGATAAAAAAAGCATATTCTACCCTGTCTCCGCTGTTGTATATAGCTATAAAACCTGAATGGGATGAATGGAACATTCAGCAGTCTGAAAAGTAAATAGTAGTAGGTTGAGGGAAAAACCCCCAGAAATCACAGTATCACTGAACTGATGGTGAGTATGCTACTTATAAATTTTGATATAGGGGCGTCTGGGTGGCTCAGTGGGTTAAGCTGCTGCCTTCGGCTCAGGTCGTGATCTCAGGGTCCTGGGATCGAGTCCCACGTCGGGCTCTCTGCTCCGCGGGGAGCCTGCTTCCCTCTCTCTCTCTCTCTCTGCCAGTCTCTCTAACTACCTGTGATCTCTCTCTGTCAAATAAATAAATAAAATATTTAAAAAAATTTTTTTGATATACCCTGGCCTGATCTCCTATTAAGTGGCTATCAGTGAGCAGACAGAGCTCTAGGAGAAGCAATCTAATTCTGACTCAAGAATGGAAAAGGGAACTATTAATACTTAGTGTGGAAATTTTCCACTTTTTCTACTCTTTTACGTTTTCTTGTGCTTTGGCTTCCTAGAAATTCTGTGGCAATAGTGGCAGCAGTTGTAATTGGAGACTGCCTCAGGGAACCAGAAAGTGCTGAGGAGATCAAAGAAAGGGAGAAGCTTTGGAAAGTGACCTTATAAGGTTGTTTATGAACTGTGGAACTCAACCCTGAATGAACATGTGTGGATTAGACCCTATTTAGTAGACAAAAGTCTTTAAGAACTGAACAGACCACCACCCAGATCCCAGATTATTCACTGAATGGTGGACATATGAAACATACCTGGATAGTGCTGTAAAGGTTTTGAAAATGGAATGGATGTTGGAACCACAACCCACAGAAGCTGGATCAGAACTTTCACTTAAACCTAACCAGGTTGACTGCCTGCTAAAACCATCAGTAACAACACTCTTCATAGGATTTAAACAATTTCCAAGATCTGATAAGGTAGCATCTAAATTATTCAGGATACATCTAAATTATCCAGGATACAATTCAAAATTATTAGGCATATAAAGAATTAGAAAAGTCTTAACTCATGTGAGAAAAGAAAATCAACAGATGCTATCCTAGATAACAGATGTTGGAATTATATGCAAAAATTTAAAGCAGCTATTGTAAAAATATACCAATGAGTAAGGGAAGAATCATTGAAAGAAATGGGAAAATAGAAAGTCTCAGCAAAGAAACAAAAAACATAAACAATCACCAAATGAATGTTTAAAGACTGAAAATATATAACTAAGCCTAGAAAAAGTTTACTTAGTGGGCCTTGTAGCAGAATGTGGTCAGCATGATTTCGTGAACCAGGTTATACTTCAGTTGCTGCTTGAAGAACAAATGGAAATAAACCAAGTGGGGGAGTGTTGTGTTAGTTATCTACTGCTAGTAGATAGATAACTATCATTAACTAGTTATCCCCAAATATAGCAATTCAAAACAACAAATATTATTATCTCACACAGTATTTCAGAGTCAAGAATCTGGTGGTGACTTAAGTGAGTGTGTCTAGCTCAGTCTGTTAAGAGGCTGCAGTTAAACTGTCAGCAGGGATGTAGTCATCTCAAGTCCCATCTGGGATTGGAGAATCTGCTTCCACGTTTACTCACGTGATTATTGGCAGGCCTCAGGACTGTTGGACTGAAAGATCTCTTTTTAGTGCCACATGGCCCTCTCTCTAGGGAAACTTGAAGCATGGCAGCTGGCTTCTGACTTGGTAAATGATCCCAATGGGAGAGACAGAAAAACAAGATGGAAGCCACTGTCTTTTTTATAATCTAATCTCACAAGTGACATATGATCACTTCTGTTCTGTTTGTTGGAAGTGAGTCATTAATTCCAGGCCGTACTTAAGGGGAGAGGGATCAAACATCACATCTTGAAATGGCAAAGTATCAAAAAACTTGTGGACATATTTTTAAAACCACCACAAAAAGAAAGCTATTCTAGGAGGAAGGAATCAGATATCCAAAAGCAAAAAATTGAAGGAAAGAATTAAAAATGGACAATGGGGGCTGTTTCTCTCTCTTTTTAGTTCAGTTGGACCTAGTAAGTATTTGTTGATGTGAAGATTCTCTGAATGTCAGATAATCCTCTAAAGACTTCTACTTACCTGCCCTGTTTGGGGAAGGCAGCAGATCCAGATCAGTGCCTTCACTCTAGGAGATAAATAGGACCTGAAGCCGTCATGGTGTTTTGTTTTAAGATCTTGGAATAAAAGGAAAAATATGAAAAGATACTTTCTTTTAGTTGTAGGTATATGCCTTTACAGTAACATGGGAAAGTATCCTGGAACTTCAATTGGAGGCTTGTTGTCCTTCCTAATACTCTATTCTGCCACTGTCTTCCATTTTCTTACTAGATAAATCATTGTAAGTCAGTTCTGCTCTAATGTCTGTTTTGAAAACTCGAGTTTGGTCCAATGTGATTGATATATAAGAGAACAATTTGAGTATGACATGAATTTGTGTTTGTTTGAGCATGATTTCACCAGCAAGAAACATTAGGTGAGTGCAGAAAACTGCACTCAGATGAACTAAGCAGTATGGTAATATACAAAACACACACCTCAAACATCTGTTAGCCACAACCATTCACATTCAGTGTTGCAAGTTTCCATCCAATTTCAGTTAACATTCCTTCCATCACTCCACAATAACTCATAAGGTGCTATGACTACATCTATAAACTTTAGGTCTTTTCAAGGTAAAGTGCAATATTTATTGTAGTATTTATGTATTTCTTAGCCATTAACGGGTAAAACTGTGCTGCATTTTCTATCTGGTTTTTTTTAAATTACATTTATTTATTTTCAGCATAACAGTATTCATTATTTTTGCACCACACCGAGTGCTCCATGCAATCCGTGCCCTCTATAATACCCACCACGTGGTACCCCAACCTCCCACCCCCCCACCACTTCATTCCCCTCAGATTGTTTTTCAGAGTCCATAGTCTCTCATGGTTCACCTCCCCTTCCAATTTCCCCCAACTCCCTTCTCCTCTCCAACTCCCCATATCCTCCATGATATTTGTTATGCTCCACAAGTAAGTGAAACCATATGATAATTGACTCTCTCTGCTTGACTTATTTCACTCAGCATAATCTTTTCCAGTCCCATCCATGTTGCTACAAAAGTTGGATATTCATCCTTTCTGATGGAGGCATAATACTCCATAGTGTATATGGACCACATTTTCTATCTGGTTTTTAACATGCTGCTAATACTTTTTATTTTTGTTCTTCTAACCTCATTTTCCCTATAAGCTGTGTGTTTTTCATTGCGCAATTTTACATAGTGCGGTAATTTAAAATTTTTTTTATTTTTTTATAAACATATAATGTATTATTAGCCCCAGTGGTACAGGTCTGTGAATCGCCAGGTTTACACACCTCACAGCACGCACATAGAGTGCAGTAATTTTTAAAGTATATATATGCCAAGTTATAGCAGACATGACTGTATATATGTATACACACACACACACACACATGCTTATATATATTTAACTTACCTCGGACAATGTATTTGAGTGGACTTAGCAAACAAGGAAGATCAAGTCAGTGAAGATTCTTTGTTGCAGAAGCAAAAAGAAAAAGAAGAGAAACATTCAAGTATGGTGGAGATGCTTATGTTTGGTGTGGACCATTCAGAACCTCTATCTAAAGACTCCTTTGGTGGATTTCCTCGCTAACAGTTACTTGGTATTCTGGCTTCTGGGTCTCCTGTTCTTCTGACCTTGAGCATTCTCTTCCACAGCAAGCAGTTCTATTTCTTTGGAGTGTAGTGCATTGAATAGGTAGTGAGACATTGTTAAAGAATTTGGACTTTGTGCGCTTGCTTCTCTGACCTTGAACAAAGCTAGAAGTTCCTGCCAATTTCATATCCCCTCTGAGGACACATCTTTAAGACCTGCCAGGGACTCTTGACTTTGGATCTGTAACACTTGACGCTGAAGTGGTCATAATCAAGTTCCAAAGTGGTCTGGAGCATTTGTAGTGCAGAACCTCCTTCTCAGGGCACCTGGATGGCTCAGTGGGTTAAGCATCTGTCTTTGGCTTGGTCAGGATCCCAGAGTTCTGGGATTAAGCCCCTGCATCAGGATCCTTGGTAAGGCGGGAACCTGCTTCTCCCTCTGCCTGCCGCTCCCCTGCTTGTGCTTGTTTTTTTTTTTTTTTCTTCTCTCTCTCTCTCTCCCTCTCTCTCAAATAAATAAACAAAATATTAAAAAAGAAAAAGACCCTCTTTCTCTTGGTACTTGGGCCACATTCAAACTGATGGGAAAAGATGGGTAAGTTTAATTCTTTACTCCTTTCTCTTCCTTATGCTCAATATTCTTTCTTTTCTTCA
This sequence comes from Mustela nivalis, assembly GCF_964662115.1. Taxonomy (NCBI): domain Eukaryota; kingdom Metazoa; phylum Chordata; class Mammalia; order Carnivora; family Mustelidae; genus Mustela; species Mustela nivalis. Next base: position 20,802,104 of record NC_139040.1, read on the forward strand.
TCTTTATTAAGGCAGTGCCATGCAGTAGTTGAAGATTTGGGCATCATGTAATGGTTGTATGACCTAAGGCCACTTACTTTACTTCTCAGCACTTCCATTCCTTCATCTTTAAAACTGAGATTATAATAGCACTTACCTTATAGGCTTTTTGTGATGAATGAGATAATCCATGACAAGCATTTAAAACTGGGCTAGTTAATTTACACACATGTTCCTAATCAATACCTAAAGTCTAAAGAGACTATATCCATTTAGGATCAAGTAGAGATAAAAAAAGTGATTTGGAGTTATTAAATTCTGTCAGTGGGAAAATGTAATTGCATTTATCCATAATTTTTCAGGACTCTGCTATTGCATAAAAAAGGTAGAGTTGTGATTACAGTTTCCATTTATGAAGCTTATAAACATTGACCCATTTCTTCCATTAACTACTGCTTTAACCCCTAGGACCAACGCTGCCAATGTGAAAATGCTTCTGTATAACTTTGGGTAAAGATTGAATATTGAGGTTACATAACTGTAACAACAGAAACATATTTTAGGCTGGCCCAAAATTAAATGAACTATTAAATGAGACTAATCTAACCAAGGACAGAAATTTTGTCTTTTTGTCTTATAGCTCATCAACTTCTAATATGGTAGTTCTCATCCATGGGTGATTTTGTCCCTGCAGGGAACATTTGGCAATGTCTGGAGTCATTTTTGGTTGTCATCACTGCAGAGGAGGCAATTGCTACTGGAATCTAGTGGGTAGAGGCCAGGAATACCGCTAAACAGTCCCCCATAACAAACACTTATCTTGCCTGAAATGTCAATAGTTCTGGGGTTGAGAAACCCTGCTCTAATGCAATGTCTAAATACAAGAAACATTGTAGCCTCCTGATAAATGTGTATTGAATAGATGAATGAAGTTCGGGGAACAAAAATGTGATTTGGTAGCAGACACATGTTTGGCAGACAACCTTATAAAGGAATTTTGAGAAGTCCTGGCACTCAGCCAATTGCTGTTAGCACAACAATGTTTGCTCTGTTCAGGCATCCAGTATGATTGGTCTGTGCCTGGTTCATATGATTACTAAATATTTTGAATAACATCCCTAAGAAGGTGATATATTTTTTAGAAGTTAGAGATAATTGCTTCTAAATATAAGTTGTTTTAGAAACCATGGGAAAAGGGAATAGATTGACTTTGACTATGGGGAGTAAACAGGAGATGGAACAGGGAGTGGCTGTGAATAAATCATACTGTTATGGTAGAGAGAGAAAATTTTTACCATTCTGGTGAAAGAGGGAAAATCAGAGCAATCTATTCCATGGTCCCTCAATCTAAGTCAAGGCAACATTTCCCCAAATAGAGAATTAGTGGGGGGAAAAGTGAAAAGTAGAATAAAATAAAGTAGTTACAGGACAAAGGAAAATATGTTATTTTCTGTCATGACATATTGTCTTAGACCATCCAGGCTGCTATAAAGGAATACCATAGACTGGGTGGCTTATAAATAACAGATATTAGTTTCTTGTATTTCTGAAGGCTGGAAAGCCCAAGGTCAAGCACTGGCAGATTTAGTGTCTAGTGAGGGCCTACTGCCTGGTTCATAGATAGCTGTCTTCTCACTGTGTCTTCATGTGGTAGAAGGGGCAAGGGAGTTCTCTGGTGTCTCTTTTATAATAGCGTTAATCCCATTCCCGTGGGCTCCACCCTCATGACCTAATCACCTTGCAAAGGCCCCACCTGCTAATACCATCACTTTGGGAGGGGTAGGTTTTCAACATATGAATTGTAGGGGAGAAATGAACATCTCTCAGAAATTTTAAGAATATCCCAAGTAAATAGAACATGGGAACCTCCTCAAAGGTAACTGATTAAATAAACTAAGGTACAGTCTTATTATGGAATATTATATAACAGTTAAAAAGAACAAGATAACTGTGTATCCACTAACATGGAAAATTTCTAATGCATATTGTCAAGGAGAAAAAGCAAGCAGAAAATGTACTATAACAGTTTGACACTATTTCTTTAAAAGAAAAATCCCTCAAAACAACTTTGTAACTTCAAATATATACAAGAATGAAGAAGAATGGGAAAATGCCTTGAGGGATATAAAGCAAATTGAGGGATAAAAATCATAATGGTTCTCTCTAGGTAGGGAAGTAGAATAGGGAGTCAGTGATTAAAGGGCCCTTTTACTCTATGTGTACCAATTGTATTTTTATAAGAATATATCTAGGTAGTGCTTGTATAATTAAAAATATACACAGTGGGAAATCAAAATCCATCAACATCGTACAGATATGCAGAAGAATTTGGGGGTCATTTTGCCTTCAAAGAAAGAAAGGTTTACTACCAGATTGCTGTAAATAGCAAACTTGACTCACAAGAATTTGTTGTAGCCAGCTAAGCCCAATGCTAAATAAGGATAGAGAGAGGAGTGTTTAGGACATATGACCCTTGGTTTTTTTAAAAACAGGTTTGTTAGTGCTGGGTTGGCTCTCCAACCTTTTATTTTAGTTCCAGAACTCTCAGAAAGTTAGTTCTTGCAGCCTGTATCCTGTAGCATGTATAGACCCTGGAAACATAAGTTCTTCAGAAGGTGTCCTTACTTTGTCTTATTCTACTCCTTGACTTAGCCTTGTGTAAAGGATCTTGAGTGAGAAGGCTGGGCCATGTATAGGAGGGGCCATCCTGGGGCCTGGGCCAGGAGTGTCTTAGGCTCCTATTGGACTGGCTCAGTGCTTTGTGTTCTTCATTGCCTTATAGAAAACAAAAAAGTCTCAAAACTCAGAAGTTAGTTTAGTAATGAACTAAAAAATATTGTGGATTTTTCCCCTCAGTATGCATTAATAAAAAATCCACTATTCACATCTCAATAATTTAGTCATATTTTAAAAAGATTTATTTATTTGACAGAGAGAGCATGAGCTAGGGGGAGTAGGAGAGGGAGAAGCAGGCTCTCCGCTAAGCAGGGAGCCCGATGTATGGCTCCATCCCAGGGCCCTGATCTGAAGGCAGATGCTTAACAGACTGAGTCACCCAGGTGCCCCAATTAGTCATATGTTTTAAAATAATCTCCTAAAGAGCTCCTTCAGCAGGGACATATTAGACCATGTCCCATTTATTGTATTAGCAAAATAAGTCATTTTCTAATGATATTGTGTTGAAGTCCTTTAATGTTTCAGCTGGGGACATGAGTGCAATTAATTTTATGTGCATGGGCCTTGCCCAGGGAGGGTTAGACTGGCTGACTGGGCAGATTGGTATGGCTTGGGACTGAGAGATATCATTAGGTGATTGGCCCTGACGTCTCAGGACTCCTTAATAAACCACTCAACTTCTGGCAACTTGACACTCATGTGAGAAACTAGGACTCCTACTTTCTTCTCACTTGTCTCTTTTGCCCCTACCTGGCCCCACATTCCTCCTGGTTAGCTCTCACTTATTTTTTAAAAAAGATTTTATTTATTTATTTGTGTGTGAGAAAGAGAGCTAGAGAGAACATGAGTGGGGAGGAGAGGGAGAATCAGGCTCCCTGCTGAGCAAGTAGCCTGATGCGGGACTTGATTCCAGAACTCTGGGATTGTGACCTGAGCTGAAGGCAGTGTCTTAACTGAGCCACACAGGCACTCTCCACTTTCACTTATTTTTGATTTGCCTGGGGAAATAGGATTTAGGAGACAAAGATGGGAGGGGGTAGACATAGATTTGTTTATAAAGAGTATGGGTTTTCATCTGCTTTATTCATTAATGTATTTTAAATAACCTGAGCAGTTCTTGTTACATAGTAGTTGCTCAACAAATATTTGTTGAATGAACAAGGAAATTACAAACTATATATGTTATAACATCCAGTGTGTTTTAGTAACAGCAAGGAGGCCCATGTACATACAATTAGTTTAATAAGGAAAATAATGAAGTAAAGTGATATCAGGGAAATATGTAAAGTCCAGTTCATGTAGGATCTTTTAAGCTGTGGTACAGACTTGAGATTTTTATACTTTGGAGGATTTTGAGCAGTTATACGACATAAAAAGAACTAATATTTATTGTTCCAGGAGCTATTCTAGGTGTGCTGGGTGTATCAACTCAATCTTCAAGCATATCTTTAATATAGCTACTAATAATATCTTTGTTGTAAGGATGAGAGAAAGTTACACAGATATTAATTTTCTTGGCTAAGATCATATAGCTAAGAAAAGATGGATCTAGAATTTGAACTTCGGCAGTCTAGCTCCACACTTGCACTCTGAGTCTGCATTATACTGCCTTTTTGTACATCATGTCAATGATCTGATTTATATTTTAAGTGGCTCCCTCTGGCTGCTTTGTTTAGAGCACTCCACAGGCAGAAGTAGAGGCAGAGAGACCAGTTAGGAAGCTACTGGAGTAGATACAACAAGAAATAATGGTGGCTTGGTAGAAGAGATGACAAGGAGACAGATTCTGCATTTATTTTGAAGGCAGTTTGCTGACAGACTGGATGTGAGAAAGACAGGATGTAACAGACTGAATGTGACAGACTGTATGAGAGAAAGAGAAAAGTCAAGGATGATACTAAGATTTGAAGATAATATAGAAATGACTTTTAAAAAGATTTAGTTATTGTTGACATAGAAATCTCCTGGTGCATCTGGAAGCACTTTCTCTTTTTAAAGGTTTTATTTATTTATTTGAGAGAGGTGGCATGAGTAGGGGTGAGGTAGAGGAAGAGGGGGAGGGAGAAGCAGACTCCCCGCTGAGCGGACCCCCCCCCCCCATCTGGGGCTTGATCCTGGGACCCTGGGATCATGACCTGAGCCAAAGGCAGATACTTAACTGATTGAGCCACACAGGCACCCCACTTATTTTCTTTAAAGTGGACACCAGTGTAGACAAGAAATACTTAGTTCTTGATGACAATGGAATCCCCACAGGTGATTCAGCTTAGTGTTTTGTTTCATGCTTGATCATCCATATGTGAATTGACTATTTTTGAAATAGCACCTGCCCTTCTTCTCCAGTGGTCTTCTGGGCTTTAATTATTTCTCTCCAACATTGGGGGTGGTGGTATTTTTTTTTATTGTGGTATATTAGTCACCATACAGTACATCATTAGTTTTTGATATAGTGTTCCATAATTGATTGTTTGTATATAACACCCAGTGCTCAGTGCAATCCATGCCCTTCTTAACCCCCATAACTAGGCTCAAGGGGGTGTCATTTTTAAGGAATTCAGAATAGTTTCTCCTGTTACTGTCCTTACTTTACCTGGCTCAGAATTTTTGGGAGAGCTTAGGCTAGCTTCACTAGTGGTATATTGTTTGGAGTGTTGTGTCCTAAGAGTTAATGATGGTTCAGGACCAACCAACCAACTTCCTACCAACCCAACTTCGTCACACTACACTTAAGCCTATATTTCAATCCTTATTTGTTCTCTGTGTTGACTATCTTCTTTGTATACTCTAGTTTTGGGGTCTTTTCAGTCCAACTTTGGCATCTGGGTTTAACTGCATCCAACCGAATCCACTTTACTCCCTAAATTTCAACTTTTCTTGCTCTCCAGTAACTTGCTCTTAGAACCTTGTCTGTTGATGTATACCTTTAGTAAACCATTATGGAAGCTATTGATAACACAGGTCCCTAATTTTGGCCCCAGTGAGTGGGGCTAGGCATTAACAAGCCCTTGAAGCTCTAGGCCTTTCTCTACATGCATACATATTCTGGGTTCCATTTCCTGGCCTCTCCTCTAGAATGGATTTGATTCTTGAATCTTTGCTGAGGTCCCAATGTGTTTGTATTTGGTTCATACCAAGCAATATTTACATTTAGAAAAATAGAATATCCATGAATTTCTGCATCCTAGGGGACATATTGGTACCATTTGATGAAAGGTAGGCTACCTCACACACTTCAAAAGATTTCCTATCAACAAAATGATAAAGTGTCATGAGCATTGATTTTCAAACTTTCAAAAATTGTGATAAAAATTTCTATTGGGACAAATTTAAGTGTACCATTTGGTTTCATGAAGCAGCCGATTTCTGTACCATCACCAACTATCCATTTCCAGAATATTTTCATCTTCCCAAACAAAAATTCTGCACCCATTAAACAGTATTTCCCCATTATACTCTCCCACCTACCCCTGGAAACTACTACTCTACTTTCTGTCCTTATGAACTGACTATTACACTTAACTCATTTAAGTAAAATCACACAGTATTTTCCATTTTGTGTCTTATTTTATTTAGTATAATGCCTTCAAGTTTCATGCATTTGTAGCTTGTGTCAGAATTTATATCCTTTTAAAGGCTGTATGGATATATAACATTTTGTTTATCCATTTATCATTGGTTATTGCTAATAAAGTTGCTATGAGGGGTGCCTGCTTGGCTCAGTGGGTTAAGCCTCTGCCTTTGGCTCAGGTCATGATCTCAGGATCCTGGGATTGAGTCCCACTTCAGGCTATCTGCTCAGTGGGGAGCCTGCTTCCTTCTCTCTCTCTCTCTCTCTCTCTGCCTGCCTCTCTGCCTACATGTGATCTCTCTCTGCCAAATAAATAAATAAATTATTAAAAGAAATATTGTTGCTATGAATATGGGTGTACAAATATCTGTTTGAGCCCCTACTTCCAATTCTTGTGGGTATATATGCTGGAGTGGAATTGCTGAATCATACAGTAATTCTACATTTAATTTTTTCAGGAACAACTATATCATTTTCATAGCAGTTGCACTACTTATGTTCCTACCAGTAATACACAAATGTTCCCATGGATGTGATGTAGTATCTCACTGTAGTTTTGCCTTGTATTTCCCTCATAATTAGTGAGGGTCAGCATCTTTTCATGTGCTTATTGATCATCTATATGCCTTCATTGGAGAAATGTCTATTCAAGGCCTTTTCCCATTTTTAAATTGGGTCATTTATATTTTTGATGTTGGATTTTCAAACTTTTTAAAAGTTTAGGACTCTGTGTTCAAATGACATATTTCAGTAAATCTCAATGTGTAAAACAGATTAAAACAAAGATTCCTCAGGTATAGTTGGAAAAGAGATTAGTGCCTACCTCATCACTCTTCATTTCCATGGCAGCCCCTGAGAGGGCTCCTTGACACCCCTAATGTTTCTTAGCTCTTTTGAAAAACTACTGCCCTTTGGCATTTAGAAAGGGATCCATGCTTCAGAATATTTGAGGAGACATAGATTTGCACAAAGAAAGAGTCACTTCTATGTTTTACCAACTTTAAATATTGACCATGACAAGAGAAATGTAGTGCTTTTTACTGGAGCATGTTAGTGTTATTTTGTCACTTAGTTCCCAAAGACACACAGAACTATTGATCTTTCCACATATCAAGAGAAGCTCATAAATTATTGGGGAAATGTCAACAAAAATGAAGAAAATGACAAACTCTTCCAGACCCAGAGAAAGATGTTATTTACAAATTCATTTCCTTGAGTATCAGGAAAATCCCCAGAGGCAATAGGAATTTGTGAGAGCAAATAAGCCACTGATCATATTGCTATTTATCACAGTTGCTCAATTCTGCTTCAGCCTTCAGACCTTGTTGAATCAGGAGAATTTTTTAAAATAAGCATTTGAATGGCTTAAAGGGATTTTTGAGTTCAAAAGTAAAGTTCTGAGAATAGTTCTGTTATTCTTGGCTGGTCCTCAGCCAAGTGGTTAAGACTCATTTCCCTTTTGAGGGTCCTACTCCCTGCTTTGGGTGAAAACCTCCCAAGATTTTCATGTTGCCTGTGCAGGGTCCCTGCACCCATTCTCCACAGGAATTCTCTATTTCATGTCATCTTGAGAAGCAAATTGCCTTTCATAAACAGACCATATATGTTTGTGAGCAAGTGGGAGGCTAATCAGTAGTGTAGTATTTTACTTACCTTGAGTTCTGAACAATTGAGAAATTCAAAGGAATCTAAAAATAATATAAAATATTTCCTTTAATATGAATAAAGTCTAGGGTGAAGGACACCTTATACAGATCTATGAGCAAGTGGGCTAATACTGTGCCCCTGCGTTAGGGAGACTTACCCCCTCCATCACAGCCTGTGCCATACCATTGCAGAATCCTTTTACAGGGTCAGGCCCCTCTCACTATTTAGAAGAAATCAGAGCAGAGCACAGCTCCTCTGTAGTCTGCCATATCCTAAGAAGAAGAAATATAGACAGAAATATGCCTACGCATTTCCTTGTCCCAAGTTTGACAACTTGTTACATTATTTTTCAGTCCCCTACTCCCTACAGGTATATCAAACATATGGAAAGAAGCATCTGGAGTGGGAAGAAGAGTCTCCCCTAATGTTTCACAGTTTATTTTTCTCTTAAATCACTGAGTTTAATTGTTGAGCAATCTCCATAGAGTGGGGGGGGGCGGTCAGCAGTTTATGGAAGTCCTGCTTTCACATTGAAGAAGCAATCACTGGGACGGCTGATGGACGGTGTAGGTGATAGTGTACCTAGAAGGCTCTGAAATGTGTCTGAAGACTATATTAATTAAATTAACATCAGGATCATGCCACACCCAATGATGAAAATTCATTCTCTATTCTTTTTTTTTTTTTTTTTTAGGATTTTATGCATTTATTTGAGAGAGAGAGAGAGAAATAGGGAGAAGGGCGTGAGCAGGGAGGAGAGGGAGAAGCTGGCTTCCTGTTGAGCAATGACCCTGACACCGGGCTTGGGCTCAATCCCAGGACCCTGAAATCATTATGTGAGCCAAAGGCAGACGCTTAACTGATTGAGGCATCCGGGTGCCCCTCATTCTCTATTCCATTAACCTTTTCAAATGATGTCCAGCTACATCATCTCTCAGAGAATATACTGTGAGATCAAAGTATATTAAGACACTACATTAATAATGTGCAATAGTAAGATGCCACTCATTTGAGTATAATCTGCCCTTATCATAATTCTAGGGGTGCATTAAAGTCCAAATATTAATTCCCTTGCACGCTTCACTGAACATCCAGAGAAAAGTCCACATTTCTTAAAATCTGAGGAACTTAAAGTTTAAAACAAAGCTTTCTTGTCCTTGTGAGTTCAAACTAGTTAAGGACCAAAATATAGCCTCCCTTTTCCTCCCTATATCCTATCTTCTCATTCTGCTCAATCTCAACTAGAAAAGTTCTCAAGGCCCGTGTCCAAATGGGGCTCTTCAGCAGCTTTAACCTGTGCTATTTCTTATTGGAATGGGTGGGGTCATTTCAGGGCCCCAGAGTTTATATTAGTTCAATGCCAAGTCTCTGATGTTACATAGAGTTCAAAGTATTAAAAGAAGCCACAAGGTAATCATTTCACCAGCCCCATAATTTTCAGTTAACAAACTAACAAGCTATGTTAGCCACCTTGTGGCTCATATTGATCCCTGCTTCCTACAATTCATCCCTTTTCGAATTTTTCCCTTGTGTGTGAGCTGGACCTAGCATATTTCTTCTAACAAATAGGATATGTCATAATGATGGGGTATCATTTTAATAACTAAGTTACAAAAGACTGACTTTTTAGTACTTTCTCCCACTTTGGCTCTTGTCACTTGTATGAACTGATGTCAGCTGCCATGTTATGAGCTGCCCTAGGAGGGGCCATGAGACAAGTAATGAGGCTGTCAGTCCAACAGTCTGAGAAACTGAATTCTGACAAAAGCACATGTGAGTGAGCTTGGAAGTGGCTTCTCTTCCAGTTGAGCCTTCAGTTGATTGCAGTCTTAGAAAATACTTGACTGTGGCTTGTGAAGAACTCTGACATAGATGGTCCAGCTAAGCTGTACCTGATTCCTGCAGAAATTGTGAGATAATAAATGTTTTTGTTTTAAGCCACTAAGTTTTGGGATAATTTGTTATGCAGTGATAGACAACTAATACACTGGCCAAGAGGTTGTTCTGGACAAAATTATACTATGTCTAGTACTCAGAATTGCTAAAGATTGTGGTGGAAACTCAATATTACCTGAAGGAAAAATAATAGGTAGAAGATACCTTGGTTTTAGCCTTGATAGGGATGCCAGTCTACTCAAATATCTGGAGTCCATGATCTGTGAACTTCAATCCAATTTGGAGAAATATCTCACTAAGTAGTTAATTTTGGCCTTGTGTACATAAAATCTGACTGCATAATTATAAAAACTAGTCTCTTGGCCTAATGTAAGGCTCTACAGACTGCCAAGTTTAAAATGTCTTGTCTATATACTGAAGGACAAGGCCTATAACCATGTGACCTGGCCCCACCCAGAGATCCTCCTCATGGTATTTTAGCCCATGAATTCTAGTCCTAGCCTATTTCTCCATGTTCTTGGTCCAATGCATCACGTGTTTTGATTGAAGAAGTCAAATGAATAACACCTTGAATTCTGAACCAATAGAAATTTAAGAAAAAAGAGGATGGGAAATGAAAATAACCCCTTTATTCAAAATTAAGCTGGTATTTTAAAATACAGTTTATATCTGTGGGTAAGTGAGCTTTTTTTTTTAAGTGAACTTCTTAATACTGCATCACAGACTTATTTACCCAGATAGCATTAGACCATCACATATCTTACATACCTTACATATCTCTTCCTGTCCCCATGGATCTTTCTGCATGGAAGGACAGAACAGAATGCACATTCTGTGTACACAGCTTCACTCCCAAGACCAAGAATAGATAAAGGGGCTAGGACAAATGCAACAGGCTTTTTCTGATCATTTAAGTACCTGAGTTCCATCTTCCTGGGAAGAAGTGAGGAAGGAGTCACAGAAAGCAATACCAGAAGTGAAGAAATGTGTTCTCTGCTTTTCATAATTATCAGATAAGGCTGATGAAAACCCTAGCAAGGTGATAATGCTTGGTTATCATTCAGGGTCCTCCAGGGGCTAGTGTAAAGTAAGAAGATGCTTAGAGATGGGGAAGAATAAAAGGTCTGATTCTTCGCAAAATTGTTTAATTGATGATGTGATTTTATGTCCTACCTCAAGTATTTTCAGCATCTGTTCCACTTCCCCCACCCTCAAGCTCCAGAAGCCAGGACCTTTGGCATACTTACATCCATTGGTAATAATTGAATGCTCTGGCTCTCTCAAGATCAGACCCTTTCCTGGTAAACCAATATAAGCATACTCCACTTTTGGGACAATACCTGTTAAACAGCACTTCTATGTTTTAATCCAAAAGAATGAATTTTAATACTATATGACAATTTAATGGGGAATTATAAACATAGATAGCCACTCCTAATGAGGCTGGCCCTTGTTTATACATAAAATTTTCTGAATTAATTTCCCCATTGCCTCATATAGTACCTTGGATTTCTAAATTGGTCTTCAACCAGGATCCATGGAAAATTCCACTTTCTTGGATAAAACTATTCTTTTTTAAATTTTTATTTATTTCTTAAATTTCTTTTCAGTGTAAACCATTTTTTTAAAAAAAATTAAATTTTTTCAGTGTTCCAAAATTCATTGTTTATGCACCATACACAGTGCTCCATGCAATACATGCCCTCCATAATACCCACCACCAGGCTCACCCAATCTCCCACCCCCCCCAACCCCTTCAAACCCCTCAGATTGTTTTTCAGAGTCCATAGTCTCTCATGGTTCATCCCCCCCTTCCAATTTCCCTCAACTCCCTTCTCCTCTCCATCCCCCTATGTCCTCCATGTTATTTGTTTTTCTCCACAAATAAGTGAAACCATATAATAACTGACCCTCTGCTTGACTTATTTCACTCAGCATAATCTCTTCCAGTCCCATCCATGTTGATACAAAAGTTGGGTATTCATCCTTTCTGATGGAGGCATAATACTCTATAGTGTATATGGACCACATCTTCCTTATCCATTTGTCTGATCCAAACATTCTTAAGCAAGGTGGTCTTTAGCTTCCAGGTGTTTGAGTTCCTTCCAAACTTTTTCTTGTGGTTGAGTTCCCGTTTCAAAGCTTTGTGGTCTGAGAATATGCAGGGGATCATGTCAATCTTTTGGTATCAGTTGAGCCTGATTTGTGACCCTGTATGTGGCCTATTCTGGAGAAAGTTCCAAGTGCACTCAAGAAGAGTGGATATTCTGTTGTTTTAGGGTGGAATGTTCTGTATATATCTATGAGGTCCATCTGGTCCCATGTGTCATTCAATGCTCTTGTTTCTTTATTGATTTTACACTTGGATGATCTGTTTATTACTGAGAGTGGCATGTTAAGATCCCCTATTATTAACGTATTCATACCAACATGACTCTTTATCTTGATTAACAGTTGTCTTAGGTATTTGGCTGCTCCCGTATTGGGGGCATAAATATTTACCATTGTTAGATCTTCTTGGTGATAGACTCCTTAAGAATGATGTAGTGTCCTCCTTGACCTCTGACTACAGTCTTTAGTTTAAAATCTAATTTATCTGATATGAGAATTTCTACCCCAGCTTTCTTTTGAGGCCCATTGGCATGGAAGATGCTTCTCCATCCCTTCACTCTCAGTCTGGATGTATCCTTAGTTTCCTACTGGGTCTCTTGTAAACATCATATGTTCGGGTCCTGTTATTTTATCCAATCTGCAAGCCTGTGCCATTTTAGGAGAGCGTTTAGGCCATTCACGTTGAGAGTGATTATTGAAAGATATGGTTTTATTGACATCTTGTTACCTGTGAAGTCCTTGTTTCTATAGATTGTCTCTGTGAATGTCTGTTCTATGACACTCTTGGGTTCTTTCTTCTTTTATAGAACCCCCCCTTAATATTTCTTGTAGTGCCGGCTTGCTGGTCACATACTCTTTTAAACCTTGCCAGTCTTGGGAGCTCTTTATCTCTCCATCCATTTTGAATGTCAGCCTTGCTGAATAAAGTATTCTTGGCTGCATGCTCTTTTCATTTAGTGCCCCGAATACATCCTGCCAAGCCTTTTTGGCTTGCCAGGTTTCTGTGGACAGGTCTGATGTTATTCTGATGGACCTTCCTCTGTAAGTAAGGGATTTATTCCCTCTAGCTGCTCTCAAAAGCTCTTGTCTAAAATTATGATTCGTCAGTCTTACAGTCAAGTGTCTCGAGGTCTTTCTAGATTCGTTGATCTTGCAGGGTGTTCCTTCTCTCTATGGGACATGAACGCTGGCTCCATTCCCCAGATTTGGAAAATGTTCATGGAGAATTTGTTCAACTATATCTTCTAGTCTTCTTTCTTTCTTTTCCCTCTCAGGGATCCCAATAATTCTGACGTTGGAATGTTTCTTGGCATCATTTATTTCCCTAATTCTGTTTTCATGGCTTCTAAGCTGTTTATTCCTGCTTCCTCCTTTTCCTTTTTCTCTATCAGTTTGTCCTCTAGATTACTAATTCTATTTTCTGCCTCAGTTACCCTAGTTGTTAGAGAATTTAGATTATATTGGAACTCATTGATAGCATTGTGAACATCTTCCCTGGTGGCTTTCACTTCTGCCCTAATCAGTTCCATTTTGTCATTAAAGGCTTTCTCTAGCCTAGCCATTACCTGGATAATTGTTAGCCTGAATTCCCTGTCTGACATACCATTTATGTCCATATCCAGTAGCTCTGATGGGGAGGGCATAGTCTCTGAATTTTTGTTCTGTTGGGTGTTCCTCCTCCTAGTTGTTTTGGTGAAAGGTAGTTGAGGTGACATGTAGCTGAAGATATCAACCATGATACAGTCAATGTACACCCTGGAATGCTTCTGAACAATTGGAAGTTACCACCAAAATGACAGAAAAAAGAAAAAGGGAGAGAGATAGAGACAGAAAAAAAAGAGACAACACTCAGCTGAATGGACCCCAAAGGTAAGATTTATAAAGTATGCAGACAAAAATGGACAAACAAAAAGACTGATAAAAGTAAATAAGAAAAAAAAATGAAGATCCCGCCAAAATGAACCCCAAGGATAAGATTTACATAATACCAGAACAAAAACAAATACACAGAAACACTGACCGAAAAAGATGGAAAGGTGGTTATAAATCCTCGATGTGGGCGAGGAAGTTTATTATGATGCTTCCTGGGTGTATCTTGATATCTTTGTAAAAGGACTCAATTTTCCAGAGATAAAGGGAGGTTAAAACTGGTTTATATATAAGGATAGTATTGATTAGGGAAAGAGGGTTACCTTGGAGGCCATATCTATATGTGAATTAAAAAAATAGAAAAGAAAAAGATAAATACAAGTATATGTATGAAAAAAGTTTAAAGGGTTATTATGGAATATATTGTATTAAACCTCTAGCTTTAATGGTAAGGAGGTTAAAAAAATTAAAAAAAAAATACAAGATTAGTGAGAATGAATTACAATAAAAGTTGTATCTGTGAAATATACAGGCTTTAGGACAATACCAGGAGTTTTATATATTGTTTTCTCTGATGTTTTAGTTTTATAGTTTTATGGGGATGCTGTGGTACTTGTCCTCTTATTCTTTTGGCTGGGTTTATGGGGGAGGGGCCTGCTGAATTGTTTTTCAGTTAGTCTTGCTTGGGTTGAGTCCTCCTGTTCTCTGTCAAGGGGCTGGGCTCTGTGCAAACTAGTTTTTCAGGCTTTTGTTCTCTGGAGGTTATTGTTCTTTGGTGGCTTTTTGTGGCTTTTCGGAGGCTTAGTGGAAAGCAAACTGTACCCAGACATCTGTCTCAGAAGACTAAGAGAACCCTCAGTCTTCTCCCCTCTGTGTGGTCCAGAACACGCAGACTCCCCCTCTGTGAACTCTTCTGAACCATGCAACCTCTCACAGTCAGTTTACATCCACAGTCAGTGTACATCCACAGCCACTGTCTTAGGGGTCGCCCAAAGCACCCACTTGTCTCTGCACCTCTGTGCCAAAACCTCGGAGCAATATTGGTCCAGGGAGCCCACTTCTGGTGGCTGCCTATGTGGGGACTGCTGTCTGGGGTCAGACCTCAAGGTTTTGCAGGTAGCTGCCTGCTGAGAGATCCCAACCAGAGATCTGGCTGGGTTCCTTCATGTCTGGTCTGGGAGTGTCCGGACCCTTGATGGGTTCTAGAAGCCGTGGGCTAGCACCAACATGAAGCACTCTCAGGCACAGTTGGGGAGCGCAGTTCAGACCCTGGTGGCACAGTGAGCACAGAATGCATATGGCTGTGGTTCTAGAGAGCACCTAACAGACTCCCTCATGTGGGGTTGGGTGGGCGTGTGCCCTGGCTGAGCAGTGGTGCAAGCCACACAACCTGGGGCTCTCAGACCAGGAACTGGAGGCTCTGCCACTCCACTCTCTATGGCATGGGTACTTGCCAGCAGTGGCTGTCCTGGGTCCATGGGCTTAGGTCCGTGCCCATGACCACCCGATTCCACCAGTTTCCCCTTAAGATATTTTGCTCTTTTTGAGTGCTTTTAACCAGACTCCAAGTTAATTCTGGTCCCCAATCACAGGCACTTTTATATTGGGGTATTGTTTTCCAACAATTGCTTCTGGTGGCTCCTTCCCCCTTCTGTTTATCCTCCGATATCAGTCCAATCATTTCACTCTGCTTTACCTCTCCTGTGTCTTCTGCCCCCATAGAGATCCAGAAGTGTATAATCCTACATCTCAGGGTGATTTCATGGGTGTTCAGAGTGTTCTGGTAGATAATTAGCTCACTTTAGGGGACTGGTTGAAACAGGGTCTCTTACTTCTCTGCCATCTTGGCCCTCCTCAGTAAGGCATTTTCTGGATAAAACCATTCTTGTTTAGAAGGCTTACAGTCCCATAGCCAAGAGGCTTCAGATTTCAGTTCATTGGAAAGTTACCAAGGATGACAACCCTCCTGAGATTTTAAATTGAGGAATATGGTGGCATTCTGTATTATTAATTTCACTTCAATGAATATTTGACACAGCCCTTTTTTCATACACAAAAAAGCTTTACCAGAGTCTGATTAAAATGTAAAAATCCGCAATAGCCAGATACCTTAGCTAGGATATTCTGCTCCTCTGGAAAAGATCAACTTATATCTAAAAGATTTTATCACTCCTTGTGCACCATAAAGGTGTTCAGAAATAACTATGGAAAATCAAATATTCTCAGAAAAAGAAGGTTTCTGACTGATTTTGTTCTGTGTTCAGCTTTTTTATGTTTACCAATTCTGAGAAGCATAGAGGTATTTTTTCATTTCTGACAACACCTGTATTCCCCTTCTCATGCATTATTTCTTATCAAATGCATTTGACTGTAGTAGAGTACAAAATTTACCCTTGGTACCACTGTGACAGAATACTATAATCTTTTACACAACTTATGTGAGTCCACATATATTTGTTTCATGTGTGTGCATGTTTCTGTTGTGGGGGTAGAGGGCTGGAATGCAAGGAGGCAGGGAGTTAGGGAAGTTGGAATGACAAAGGCTTATTTGGTTTTATTCTGTTTTGTTTTTGTTTTCCCAAAGTAACATTTCAAATAGCTTGGATTGGAAGTGAATTTCCGGAATACCTGGCAAAATCTACTGTTCCTTCTTTTTCTTTTACATGTGGAGTCAACCCAACCAGTCAGGTCTAGATATATACCAGACAGAATGAGTTTTTGCCTGCAGAAGGTAGGTATAGCCAAACTAAAACTAGCCCCTACATCTCTTTATTTGGGGGTACAGCAGTTTTGGTTTGGTTGTTTTTTCTTAAAGATTTATTTATTTGAGAGTCTGAACCACCCAGGCGCCCCTGGTTTGGTTATTTTTCAGGACAAGTATTTTTTTAAGTGTTTTGTTAAAATGCATATATATTATCTAGTTGAAGTAACACATTAAATTATCAGCAGTTTAGGAGGTGATTCAATAGGTTAGGCAAACACATATGGCTTTGAGGAGAACTGGAATAAAGGTTCTGATGGGAAGTATGAAGGAATAATCTGGAAACCGTAATTATAATTAGTTCTCTCATTGCAATCACTACTACTTCCATCACACTGTCATCATTTATTGGATGATAGTATGTACCTGGATTTCCTACAACAGTCCTGTGAAGTGGATACCACTGTTATCTCAATTTTGCAGTTTAGGAAACTGAGCTGAGAAGAACAAGTAATTTGCACAGTGTTTCTCAGGTAGAAGGTGAATTAACGGTTCTAACTCAGGTCAAATAGAAGGCAAGTACTACTATGGGAAACAATCTGGTCAGTGGGTATGAAACAAACATTGCTTTCTGAAACATTTTGCTCAGGTATAGCCCAGCTTCTAGTCATGTGTGGAAAAAATCTGAATGAGCTAATGAACTCAAATGTTGTATCTCACTAAGATGAGGAGGGGGCACTGAGGATTCACAGATTCTAGTTTTGGTTGGGCACCTACACTAGGAAACCTTGTTGATTGTGGGAAAACACAAGTATGATAATTGCAAATTTAGAATTTCACTGTAAAGATCTTAAATCCAAGCTGTAGCAGCTCCCTACCTTATAATAAATGGATTAAATTGCTTGCTAGTTGTGTGGAAGGGGTCAAGTTATTTTAGGTCTTAACTCTTAGTTTTTTTTATCTCTAAAATAGAGTTAATAACTTGTAAAATTGTAAGTATCAATGTGTGTGAGTGTTTTACAAACTTTGTAGGATAATACATAGATATATAGATTATAACAGATGGGTCATAATAGAAATCTCATTCCTGGGATGCCTGGGTGGCTCAGTCCATTAGGCAGCTGCCTTCAGCTGAGATCATGATCCCAGCGTCCTGGGATTCAGTCCCACATCAAGGCTTCTTGCTCAGCAGGGATCCTGCTTTTCCCTCTGCCTCTGCCTGTCACCCTGTCTGCCTGCATGCTCTCTCTCTCTCTGACAAGTAAATAAATAAAATTAAAAAAAAATCTCATTCCTTGATCAGAAATATATTTTCTTTCTTAAATTCAGTGACTTATCCTGAGGACCACAGAGGAAAATGATATTAGTGGCTCTCACAGCTCTCCTTGTTCTGTTTGGTTTATGGAAACCTCTTTATCTTTTCAAATGCAGGCACTCATGTAGACTGGCCTGAGTTTTCTTTCCATTGGATCCTTTGTTTCTTCAAAAGGTGTAGGCATTATGATTGGTTAATGAAACTGCAGAAACATATGATTTGAATGAAGATCATTTATATTATTCTCTGATGCTAGTAGATGGAGGATGTCATTGTCCTAGATACCAGATATAGGGAGAAACTATGGCTGATAATTACAAGCCGGGGTCTAAGAGAACTATTTTTAAGAGTCCAACAATTCCATACAGCATGCTCATTTAGTTTCTGCACTGTGGTGCGAGAACATACTCTTTTCAATGCTATCTCTGAAAGAATTTGGGAAGTCATTGAAGTTGTCCTTGGCAGTTCTAGCCTTTTAATAATAACTGCCACTTTTAAGTAGTTACCATGTGTCAAGCATTGTGTTATGTGCTTTACAAGGTATATATAGTCCTATTTGATCCTTGTAACAAGTCTTGGGTTGCTTTTTACAGAGTTCTTCCTATGTGTCCTATACTATGCAATGTAATTTCTGTGCATTATCTTACTTAATATTCACACTGAATTGATTAGGTAGGTGCTATTATTATTTCTATTTTACAGAGAAGGAAACTAAGACCTAGTAGAATGAAATGATTTGCCTAAAATCACACATGTAGAAAATAGTAGAATTGAAAATTGAAATACTGCTTTCAAAGGGGGACTTTGAGTCTTATTTGCACTAAGATGTAGTATTAGGTTTAGGAAGATAGGGAGGAGAGAGAAATGTCTAGCTCTGGTGGAATATTTTTGTCTGATCATTTATTCAACTCCTTTCTTCAAGTTTTTCAGAACAAAATGTTTGGAGTCATCCTTGGTTTTCATACCTACATAAAGTCTATCAGCAAATCCTTTAAAATATAGTATATCCATAAGCCAACCACTCCTCCCTACTTCTACTGCCACCATCTTAGTCCAGGCCACAATCATTTTTTCTTTGGATGACTGCAACATCTCCCTTCTTTTGCCCTTGTCCTTTATGGTAGATGCTGCTAGCTGTCCATCAGAACTCACTTAATCCTCTTTATATATCCATAGTATACAACTGGATGCACAGCTATCCTGCCGGACTACATACCCCAACATTGCTTGCGGTTAGTAGTAGCCCTGTGAGTAAGTTTCCATCTATGGAATGTTGGAAGAAGTGACATATGCCATTTCTGAGTCAAGGATTTCTGACATTTGGGCTTGCTTCCTCTATGACCTCATCTTTTTTCTGTCTGCTGGAACTTAGATATCTTGACAATCTGGTTTTGACCTTGCAGATCATGACAAGGCTCTCCATCATGACACAGCAACAACTTTAAAAGGTCCAAGAATAACCATGAGCAATAGATTGGCTCTATGGACCTGAACTGTTAACATTAGGACTAAGTAAGAAGAAAAAATTGCTTTGGTCTTTAAGCTACCATAAGGTTGAGTCTCTTTGTTACAGCAGCCTAGCTTTACCCTAACTAATTTACCTCCTACAGTTTGTTCTCTACACAGCAGCCAGAGTTAATTTTATAAAAACATATAATTTTTCTTCTCTGCTTAAATCTCTCCAATGGCTCCCTATTTCTCAGGGTGTAAAAGCCAGCATCTTTAGAATGGTCTATAAAGTCCAACAGGACTTGTCCATACTCCCACCATTATTACCTCTCTGAATCTTCTCAATTTTCCCACTGGTCCCTTCTATTTTTGAACATGTCAGGCACACTCCTACCACAGGGTCTTTACCCATATTGTTCCTTCTACCCAGAAAACTCTTTCCCAGATATCTGCAAGGCTCATTTGCTCACTTGATTAAGGTATTGGCTCAAATATTGCCTTTACAAAGAGAACCTTCTGGACCACCCTATATGAAATAGCACCCCCATTGCTAACTAGTCCTAGCTTTAGTTTTCTTCATTATCATTAATTGACTTATCATTAATTGACATATGTATTTATTATCTGCCTCCTCCATTTAGAGTGGGCACTCCATGAAAACAAGGGATTTCTTTAAAAAAATTTATTTGAGAGAGAGTACAAGTGAGGGGAGGGGCAGAGAGAGAGAGAGAAAAGGAGAAAAACAGACTCCCACTTGGGAGCCCAACCCAGGACTCGGTGTCATGATCCTGAGATCATGACGTGATCTGAAATCAGTAGTTGGATGCTCAGCTGACTGAGCCACCCAGGCACCCAGAGAACAGGGAATTTCATTCATTACTACATATCTAGTGCCTAAAACAGTGCCTTGTACATAGTAGGGACTCAATAAATTGTTGAATGAATGAGCTTATTCATTAATCCTCCACAATCTACTAAGTCAATTGTTCTCAGTCTTTAGTGTGCCTCAAGAGTCACCTGAAGCAACTGTTAAATTCTGACTCCTGGGGCCATGTCCATTCAGATCATGATTCAGCTGGTCTGGGGTGGGTGCCAGGAATTTGCTTATTTTAAATATATACTCACCCTTATAATTTTGATATGGATAGTAAGATGATACCTCTTTGAAACATACTGCACTAGACTCTAAGCTCCATGAGGACATTCTCAATAATGTAATGCCTTTGTGTCTTGTAACTACAATGCCTCTAGTGCCTCACACATAGTAGAGCTCAACAAATACTTTTTTGATGGATCAATGAACAGATATTTACTGTAGTTTCTTAGGCTTGAGGTACTCTGCTAGATGCTGAGGCTACCCCAGTGGAAGCATCTCAGTACTTAAACCCATTTGCCCAACAGTCCAAATCCCTTAGGTCGGAGGGTCCACTCTGCTATTACAATAAGGGTTAAGCTGTTCTTTGACAGTGATTCTTAAACTTTAATGATCAAAAATCACCTGGGTTTCTTGTTAAAATGCAAATTCTGATTTAGTATGTTTGGGATGGGCCAGGGATTCTGTATTTCTTATAAACTCCCAGGTGATGCTGGTACTCTTCATCCATCAACCACACTTTGAGTAGCAAGGCTTTAAGCTAAAAAATGGTGGTGGGTATAGCTAGCCAGGTGGTTGTTGTTTCCTTGGGGCTACTTGTTCTTCTGTTGCAGAGAAATTACCTTGCCTGAGGCCCCAATGATAGCTGCTTAATTTTCAGGCTCTACCAAAAACCATACATGTTTTAATTAAGAAAGACCCCTAATCAATTAAGATAAACATCTCTGCAGCTACAAAATTCATGGGTGTAAATTGTGTTGTTCTTTTTCTGAGGGGATGGAATAATGTACCTGTCTTTGTTTAATTAAAAAATGAAACAAGGGAGATTTTGGAGGTGATGGACAGATACTTGAAAGTGCTACAAAGAACTTAGATGAAAGAATTTTTCTTTGGTAAATGTATTAGTCTCCTAGTCTACCAGACTGGGTGGCTTAATGAACAGACATTTATTTCTCACAGTAAGGGCACTAATTCTGTCTGATCAGGGCCTCATCTTTAAGACATCATTTAGCCTTAATTATTTTCTTAAAAGCCCCATATCCAAATATAGTCATATTGGGGTTTAAGAACTTCAACATATGAATATGGAGGGGACACAAACATTCAGTTCATAAAAGTAAGTAAGACCGAGGCACAGTACATCTTGGAATTTTGGCCACCTGCATGGAACAATTTGGTCAGGAGAATAATGCTTTCCTCACCATTATTGACCTTTTAAGAATCCTAAAATTCCCATTATCATTTAATTCTTTTGCCTTGATGCATTTAGATTCCAGAAATTCCCCCATGACAATTGAAATGCTCCAGAATTAGGAAAGTAGTAATTAATGATCTTGAACATCTTAGGGCAAGGAGTTTTAGCCCTAGGGCTTTTTATTTAGGTTTCTGAGGATCTCTGAACCACCCCCCCAAATTTAATCAGATACTTATGTATGTACACATATATAATATGTATATATTGAATATATTATATGTATATATTATATATTGTTTGTGAATTTTTTCCTAGAGAGAGAGTCCATAGCTTATATAGAATTCTCAGATGGATCCCACAATTCCCCAAAGGGTAAGACTCTCTTTAGATATAAGGATGACAGAACTTAGGATAGTGAATTTTGAATGGTAAGGGAGAAATGTGCAACACGTTTTTGTAGCTTGTTTTTTTTTTTTTTTATGTGACTCTTTCCCTTCATCAGACTGTCTTCCTTGAGGGAAAGCCATACTCCTCCAAGCCTCCCTGATGCCCAGCAAGGTATTTAGCACAGAAATATTCAATAAATGGTTTTGAAATAAGGAATGAAACCAAGCCTCTAGGGTGCCAGAGAAACAGGGTAAGGTGGGAATACAAGAAGGAGGAGACTTTGAAGAACAGAGCTCTGGGTATTTAGGTCCCTCCTTAGGTGGACATGGACAGAGAAGTCTACTGTATCCTGAGGAAACATCAGTTAATTTTTACAGGGCTCAACTCCATATACACATATTCTTTTTTGGGGTCATTCTCAACGGGAGGCAAAATTCAAGTCCAACATCTCAGCTCTTTTCTTCTTGTTTCCTAGTAAAGATGTGCTGTTCAATCAATAAAAATGAATAATTTAAATTCAATATCCTTCTGTCACTATCAATAATACTTTTGTGAGTATGTAGTACTATGATAATTCAATTTGTTAGTCACTGTCACACTTTTACATGACAGTCCGCTGAAGTTGTAAACTTAATTTACTCTAGGCATTTGACACAAGTAACATTGATGGGTTTTATCTTTAAAAGTATTGATTCCCACCGCCACCCCCTAAATATCTCCTCTGTATTTGTGTTTATTGAATAAATAGGTACCTGTCTGGTTAAAGAAAACCTTTTTAAGCTAAGGAAGCTTCCCACTTGGTTTTAAGCAGACTTTTTTGAACAGCTTAGACTCAGAACCTTAGGGTTGGGAGAGATCTGAGATGTTTTGTTGTCCTCTTTGTTTGCCCACTTCTGGGGAGAGCTTTATGTCATCTAGGGCACAGCATCTACTGCTAGAGAACTCTCACAGTTAGAAGGTTCTTCACAGTGGAGACAAAACCTACTATTCTGCAACTTTAATCTATTTTGGCTTTCTTGAGTGACACATTATAAATCTATCTACCAACTGTTTGCCAGTCCTTTCATATATTTGAATGTTGTTTGAACGGACACCCAAGATTTTTCTCGTCCAAGTTAAATTTTCCTAGCACCTTCAATTCCTTTTCATTTGACAGGATTTCTAGATCACCTTACAATTGTGTTATTCTCCTCTAGCTCTACCAGAGTTGTTGATATCTTTCTTAAAATGTAACATCCAAGACCTAACGCAGATCTCTACATGAGCTCTAAAGAGATTGAACTTCACTTAGAACTGTTTTTAAAATGATGTTTTCAAAATATCCAATTCCCAAAAGGTAAAATTAATGAACTATATATTTTACTTATTGCTCTTTGTTGTTTTTCTCCCCTTATTGAGAAAGGTGATTCATTTTTTTCCATAATGAATAAATTGATGTAAGTAAGGTAACCAACCAAAATGGAACAGATGAAAATATGGATCCACTCACAATCACATTATGAATAACTAAGTACAGAGCCCTCTTGACATAAGCTTTCATTAAACTCCCTTTTCCGAAGAAACACTTATTACAACTGTAATTACTTGTATCATTAAGTGTATGGGCATTCTGAGGTGTATGGATTAATTGGGGAGATTGGGCAATTTTAATAAGCTTTATTTTTCTTGTATCATTAAAAAATGTCTTTCAGTATGGAAAACTTCAAACATTTACCAAAATAGAAACTAAATGAACTCTCATGAACTCATCACCCATGTTTAACAAATATCAGTTCATGGTCAATCTTGTTTCATCTGTTTAATTCCACTTTCCTACCCAGGATTATTTTGAAGCAAGTCCAAGACATCATCTCATTTTATCTTAAATGTTTCAGTCCATATTTCTAAAATATATAAGCTCTTTATAAATCATATTCTCAGTACCATTATCATATTTAAAAATTTAACAGCTGTCATCAAATAATGTAGCCAGTGTTATCAGTTTTCTTGATTTTCTTATAAAATTTTCTTTCAACAGTTTGTTTGAAAAAAGATCAAAATAAGACACATACATTGCAATTTTTTGATGTTTCTTAAATCTCATTTAATGTTAGGTCTCTTTCTTTCTCTTTTTAAAAAAAGATTTATTTAATTTATTTATTTGACAGAGAGATCAAAAGTAGTCAGGCAGAGAGAGAGGGGGAAGCAGGCTCCCTGCAGAAAGCCCCATGAGGGGCTTGACCTCAGGATCCTGAGATCATGACCTGAGCTGAAGGCAGAGGCTTAACCCACTGAGCCACCCAGCTGCCCCTCTCCCTCTCTTTCATTTATAATTCCTTTATTTAATAAACCAGATCTCTTGTTCTGTAGAGTTTCCTAGTCTGGATTTTGCTCAGTGCATCCTGGTGTCTCTTAAAATATTTCTCTGTCCTCTATTTTTTATAAATTGGTAGTTAAAGTTAAATATTTGATCAAATTCAGGTTTGATCTTTTCAGAAGAATACCCTATAGGTGGGGTTACATACTTCCATTTGAAAGCATGTAATGTTTGTCTCTTTTTGTGGTGTCAATAACCACTGACACTCATTGCCTACATCTGTAGGGGTTATGAAATGGTGATATCTTGTTACTATTAATATTTATTCTTCATTTATTAGTTTGAATACCTCCACAAAGACAAACTTCCCCTCACCAATTATTCAGTTTCAATGAGGTGCACATCTATAAGAAGAGTAAGGTAAATTCTTCATTCTTCCTTTTCATTTACCAGTTTTCAAAATAATGAGTTGGTTCACTAGCATTCACCAGCAATGAGTTATTATGAAATCATACTTTTAATAAACTTTACATTTCAATTGATTACAGTAATATTTTTTGCAGTTATCAATTATATTGATTATGAAATTTTTCAAACTATTCACATTGACTCCTGAGTCCTTTGACATGATCAATTTATTTTTGGTAGTTTTCTTGCTATCTGGTATGACAAGATGATCCAGTCTCAATTTGAACATTCCCTCTCCCAGACCTGGAATCTAATTTCTCCAAGGAGCCTTGGTTCCTTTTTTCACTTTCTTCTAGAACATTGTTGTAATCAATTAATTGTAGTATAACTGAGATACATATTATATTATTTTCATGGGTACAATATAGTGATGACAACTAAGTACATTATGAAGTACTCACTATAATAAGTATAGTTATTATCTGTCAGCATACAAAGTTATTACAATATTATTAATTATATTCCCTAAGCTATACTTTTTATCCTTATGAGTTATTTATTTTGTAACTGGGAGTTTGTGAGCCTTGGTTCCTTTTGGTGGAAAATGGTATACAGACATGACAAGCTGAGTGCTAAGGCTGCTCATTGCTATTGAGTCTGTCACTATTTCTAGGCTTTTTCAGTGAACATAACTAGAAAATAACTTTTTTAAAAATGTAAAATACATCATGGACTTACAAGATATTTCTATATCAGATTCAGGACTGCAAGGTTTTTACTTGGCATCATCAATCTTATGTGTATATCTCTTGTCTATGCTAAAAGTCCTTCTTAACAACACTAATAAAAGCACTTATTTCACTTATCTCTTAATGACACCAAACTACTGTTACCAATAGTAAGAGTACTAAACATATTTTAAGATTTTTAAAAATTAATTCATTCCTTAAGATATATCTGACTAGGAATGGAGAATCAAATTAATGTTTTAAAATCACTAGAAATAATTCCTTTATGGATTGTTATGGCATCAACTCTATATGCAGGATTATTTCAGTTTTATTTCATTTTTAGTGATCACTTCTTAAATTTTAATTTAATTTTATAATTATGTATGATATTACAAAATCCAGAGTTATAATATAAAAAACAAGATGAAAGAATCAATTATCATATGGTTTCACTTATTTGTGGAACATAACAAATAGCATTGAGGACATGGGGAGTTAGAGAGGAAAAGGGAGTTGGGGGAAATTGGAAGGGGAGGTGAATCATGAGAAACTATGGACTCTGAAAAACAATCTGAGGGGTTTGAAGTGGGGGGGGGTTGGGAGGTTGGGTACCAGGTGGTGGGTTATGGAGGGCACGGATTGCATGGAGCACTGGGTGTGGTGAAAAAATAATGAATACTGTTATGCTGAAAATAAAAAAAATAAACCAAAACCAAAAAAAAAAAAAAAAAAAAACAAGGAGTATTTTTGAAAGTTTAACTTCTATCCCTATTCCCTCCACTGAGCTCTCTCTTTCCCCCATGGAAACCATTTCAAAATTAACTTTTAAAAAATAAACATTTGGAGCCTCTGGATGGCTCAGTTGATTAAGAGGTTAAGTTTCTGCCTTAGGCTCAGGTCATAACCTCAGGATTCTGGGATAGAACCCCATGTGGCACTCCCTGCTGAGCAACGAATCTGCTTCTCCCTCTGTCCCTCTCTCCTACTCGTGCATGCTCTCTCTCTCTTCTCTCAAAAAATAAAATCTTTAAAAACCAAAATAAACATTTATTATAGTATAATATACACATAGAAAAGAGAATAAGTCATAGGCATATATTTCAGTGATTTATAACAAAGTAAAAACATCATGATACCAGCACCCACTTGTTCAAGAAATAGGACATCACCAGCACACCAGAAGCCCCCCTCATATGTTACTCTTTATCACTACTCCTTCGTTCCTCCCCAGAGTAAATATTATTCTGGCTTCTAGAATTATTCATTAATTTGCCTTGCTCTTTCACTTTCATATAAGTGGAATCATATAGTATGTATTCTTTTGGGTCTGGCTTTTCTCATTCAATATTATGTTTGTGAGATTCAGTCATGGTGTTTCATGGAACAAACATTTGTTCATCTTCATCACTATATAGTATTTCACAGTTTATCTGTAGTAATGCTGAGGGACATTTGGATTGTTTCCAGTTTGGGGGAATTAACATTTCATGGTTCTAGGAGCATTATTGTAAATATATTTTATTTCTCTTATGTATACACCTAAGACTGAAATTTCTGAGTGATAAGAATATGCATATGTTAAAATTTAGCAGATACTGTCAATTTTTCAAAGAAATTAGAGTGACTTAGATTCCCACTAGTAGGGGATGAAAGTTCTCTTGCTTTACATCCCATCTAGGAACAGGGTATATCTCTCCAATTATTTAGGTATTCTTTTGTGTCCTTTGGTAAAGTTTCAAGCTTTCTGCATATGGATCTTGCATGATTATAGTTAAATTTATTACTCTGTAAAGTGTGTGTATGTCTGTGCATGTGAATGGTGTACTTTTGCCATTACATTTTCATATTTATTTTTATTGTATATTCATGTTTGAAATAGGAATGTTTTGAATTTTACATACTTCATTTGTATCTGGCCATCACAGTGAAGTTCCTACTTAGTTCTTGAAGTTTTATAGTAGTCTCTTGTATTACATGGGTATACATCTTGTATTGTATAGCTATATTATCTTCAAATAATGATAAATTAAATTTCATTTTCAACATTTCAACCTCATATTTTTCTTTGTCTTGTGTTAAATTAGACTTTCAGAACCATTAGAACAATAATGACTTTAATGGACATCCTGATCTTTGATGGGAATTCCTATAGTGTTTTAACATTTAGTATATTTACTGTTGGTTTTTGATGAATAATATTTGAATTAAAAATGTTCCCTGCTATTTCTAGATTGACTAGAGGTTTGTTTTTGAGTCATGGAATGGTGCAAATTTTGGTCAAATGCTTTTTTTTCTTTTTTTGAAATTGAGAAAATAGTTTGTTAAATAAATTTAATGACATATACTTCACATACCATAAAATTCAGCCTTTTAAGGTGTATGATTCAGTAACTTTCAATATATTAGAGTTGTATAACTACCATCACTGTATAAACCCAGAACCCTTTAGTAACTGAATAAGAAAATCTATATCATAAGCAGTCACTTCCATTCACCTTTTCATCTCTATGCAACCACAAATCTTTGTCTCTATGTATTTCTTATTCTGGAAGTTTCTTTTGAATGGAATCATACAATATGTTTCTTTTCATGACTAGCTTTTTAAACTTAGCATATATCCAAGTTTCATCCATGTTGTAGCAATTAATATTATATCCCTGTACTGCCAAATATTAGTGCATTGTAAGGATATACCACATTCTATTTATGCAATCATCTACTGGTGGTCATTTTGGTTGTTTCTATTTCTTGACCATTATGAACAATGATGTTATTAACATTCATATGTTTTCAGTTCTCTTGAGTATATAACCAAGATTAGACTTGTTATGTCATATAGTAAGTCCATATTTAACATTTTGAGGAAATGTCAAACTGTTTTCCAAAATAGTAGTGCCATTTTACATTCCAAAGAACAATTTATACTGACCTCATACAATGAATTGAGAAGTGCTTTCATCCCTTTATTTTGGAAAAAATTAAAAGACTGGTAATAATTCTTTTTAAAATGTTTGAGGGAATTAGCCAGTGAAGCCATCTGGACCTGTTTTTTTTTTTTTTCCTCTGTAAGAAGCTCTTATGAAATTCAATCTATTTAAAAGACTCTGAATAATCAAAACCATTTTGAGAAGATAGAGTTGGATGGAGGTATCACAGTTCTTGATTTTACACATTGTTCCAAAGGCATAGTAATTAAAATAATATTATACTGACATAAAAATAGATACATAGACAAATGGAACAATTGAGAGCCCGAAAATGAAGCTACACATGTATTTGACAACAGACAAGAATACACAACAAGGAAAGAACAATTTCTTCAATAAATGGTATTGGTAAAACTGTATATTCACATGCAAAAGAATGAAATTGGGTCCCTATCTTATACCACTCACAAAACTTCACTTGAAACTGATTAAAGACTTAAATATAAGATCTGAAACTAAAACTACTAGAAGAAAACAGGGGAAAATCTCCTTGACATTGGTCTTGTCAATGATTTTATGGATATGCATCAGAAGTAAAAACGACAAAAGGAAAAATTGGGGGTGTCTGGCTGGCTCAATTGGTAAAGCATGTGACTCCTGGTCTTGGATTTGTTAGGTGTAAGACCCACACTGGGTGTAAAGATTACTTAAAAACTAGAATCTTTAGGGGTGCCTGGGTGGCTCTGTCAGTTAAGTTTCTGATTTCAGCTCAGGTCATGATATCAGGGTCCTGGGATTGAGCCCTGGGTCTGTCTCTGTGCTCAGCGAGGAGTCTGCTTGTCCCTCTCCCTTTGTCTTCTCCCCAGTTCATGCTCTCTCTTTCATATAAATAAGGTTTTTTTTTTAAAGTTAAATCTTAAAACAAGCAAAAATAAACAAATTAAAGTGCTTAATACTAAAAAGCTTCTACACTGAAAAATAACAATGAACAAAATGAAAAGGCAACCTATTGAATGAGATGAGATATTTCCAAACAATCTATCTCGTAAGTGGTTAATATTTAAGGTACATACAACTCAGTAGCAAAAAATAATCTAATTAAATGTGGACAAAGAACTTAAATAAACTTTTTTTTTTCTAAAGAAGATACACAAATGACCAACAGATACATGTAAAAATGCTTAACCTCGTTAATCAAAAAAATGAAAATCAAAACCACCATAATACATCACCTCATACCTGTTAGAATGGCTATCAGAGAGACAAGAGACAAGTATTGGCAAGGCTGTGGATAAAAACAAACACTTGTGCACTGTTGGTGGGAGTGTAAGTTAGTATGATCCGTATGATCCAGAAATTCTACTTTTGCATTTATATAGGAAGGAAATGAAATCACTATCTTGAAGAGATATCTGCACTTCCATGCTTCCTGAAGCATTATTTATGATAACTAAGACATGGAAAAACCCAAGTGTCCAGTGATGGATAAATAGATATAGAAAATGTGGCATGTATACATTACACACACACACACACACACACACACACACACACACACACACACACACAGGAATATTATTCAGTCATATAAAAGAGGAAAATCCTGTCCTTTGTAACAACATGGATGGACCTTGAGGACATCATGTTAACTGAAGTAAGCCCGACAAAGAAAGACAAATAATGCGTGTTCTCACTTATAGGCGGATTCCTAAAAAGCCAAACTTACAGAAATAGAGTAGAATGGTGCTGCCGGGGGATGAAAGGTGGAGAAAACCGGGATATGTTGGTCAAAGGGTACAAATTTCCAGCTATATGATGAAAGTGTTCTGGGAATCTAATGTACAACATGGTGACTACAGTTAATGGTGCTGTATTATATACTTGAAAGTTGTTAAGAGAGTAGATCTTAAAAGTTATTGCTGAAAAAATGGTAATTACGTGAGAATATGGAGGTGTTAATAAACCTGATTGTGGCTATATGCATATCTCTATCTATTTATTATCTATCATCATGTTGTAAACCTTAAACTTACATGTTATGTTTAGTAATATCTCAATTAAGCTAGAAAAATATTTAAAAGTGTGCTTGTTGGATTTTCTTTGCTAATATTTTATTGAGAAGCTTTACAATAGTACCTAGAAAAAACATGAAGTATTCCTTTACACATTACTTAAATTTCCTAATAATTGGTGCTTACTCCTTTAAGTGCAAAACTTTTGTTTTTGATTACTCTTTTAAATATTTTGTTGGAAATCTTTTTACAATGAATTGTATATTTCTTTTTTTTTTAAGATTTTATTTATTTATTTGTCAGAGAGAGTGAGCACAGGCAGACAGAGTGGCAGGCAGAGGCAGAGAGAGAGGCAGACTCCCTGCTGAGCAAGGAGCCCGATGTGGGACTCGATCCCAGGACGCTGGGATCATGACCTGAGACGAAGGCAGCAGCTTAACCAACTGAGCCACCCAGGCATCTCTGTATATTTCTTTTGTAAACCAAGTATGCTAAACACAATTTAATATTATTATATTTTATTTTAATTTTTGAAATTCTGAGCCATCATTATGAGAACTCTCTCTTGTACTGTGCTGTGATAGAGTGATGGTCTCCAGGCCATAAATGTATGTATCATAAAATGAATAAAATATTTTTAGTAAAATATTTTCTAGTTTGAAAATTACACAGATATTATTCTCAAGTTAAAATATTTATTATTCAGGGGCGCCTGGGTGGCTCAGTGGGTTAAAGCCTCTGCTTTCGGCTCAGGTCATGATCCCAGAGTCCTGGGATCGAGCCCCACATCGGGCTCTCTGCTCGGCAGAGAGCCTGCTTCCTCCTCTCTCTCTGCCTGCCTCTCTGCCTACTTGTGATCTCTGTCTGTCAAATAAATAAATAAACAAAATCTTTAAAAAATATATTTATTATTCATTCAGGTGGTGGGTATTATAGAGGGCATGGATTGCATGGAGTACTGGGTGTGGTGAAAAAATAATGAATACTGTTATGCTGAAAATAAAATAAAATAAAATAAAATAAAATAAATTTATTATTAAGATTTTGATTTGTCATATTGTGATAGTGCCATGGAATTTTACTGTACCTGGTCAGAAAACATGTTTATGTTGTGATGTGTATGTAGTGTGATGTTTTGTGTAGTTTCTTTTTGACAGGAGGTAAATAAAGTTTAGCTTTGTGTTACCTCATGTACATACTAGGTCTTTGCTTAAATTGAAGCAGGACTGTGACTATGCCACAGAAGGAAACTAGAAAAATATCATGCATAATTTTGTTCTACTTTCATTTTTGAACATGCTGTGTCACAAATAGCAAGACTATATGAACAAGGAAAATACAATCATTTGATAATTCATTAAATGTATTAAAAACTTGAGAATATTTTTGAAATAAAATGTATTTATGAAGAATATGTTCTTGAATATATTTTACGTACATCAATGTATTTTGACTATATACTTAAATATATTTTTATATATTCTTGAATAAACTCTTAAATATATTCTTAAATACCTCCTTGAATATAGTAAATATATTTAATATGTTCTTAAATATATTCTTGAATACATTCTTGACTGTGCACTTGAATATGAAGTATTCTTGTATATTCTTGACAAAATATTAATAAAGTGTCTTTTTATAAAATAGGATTTGCTATGAATGTATTCTCCTTGTAACATCAGTCTCACTCTCATTCCTCAGCTGTAGCAGTAGGGCACTAAGGCCGAGGTAAATTGAAAGTTTCTCAAAATGCTGTTATGAAGACATAATGAAAACTAAAACTAAATAAGTAAAAAAGCAAGGAATTTAAGACATTGGTCAGTTGTTAAACTGACCATGACGCTGACTGGCAAATTTTGGTGATTTGACTTAGCCTTATATGGGGGAAGACTACATATGTGGCTGGAAGCCATGGCATGTCTTCTGGCTCTGGTGTTGGGGAGTTAATCTCCTCTTCCTTGGTCTCCTCCATAGCCCAGGTGAATTTCTTGCAGCTGTCAATGCATAAACCTCAAATAATACCACTAAATTATTATTAAACTACTTCTAAAATAAAAATAGCATGTGAATATCAGCCTGAGAAATTACCCTATGTGTAAATTAAATCACACTAAGTCATAGATCCTTGTGCTTCTTTGAAACTTGTTTTTTGTTTGTTAGCTTTGTTTTTTCTTATTTTCCTTTCCCCCACCTTATTGCAGATAGATGAGATTTCTGGAAAAGTGATCTCTAGTTGAATGAACTATGACAGATTACTGTATTTCTATGGTCCTCATTTATAGAATAGTTTGTTTGGCAGTTTATTTCAAAGTCTAAAGACCCCCCCCCTCAATTTATTATACTACTGCCAGAATCACTTACACTGTTTGATCTCTAGCTATACTCTTATCTTCAAAACAGATCAAATTTATGTTTGAATTTGAGTTTATTATCCCAGGCAATTCCGAAGGTTTGATACGGGTAAAGCATGTAGTAGGTTCTGGGAAATTTATTTTAGACTATGTCTGTATCATTCTGTTCTGTGCTTTAAGAAGCATTCTGGAGAAGGAGCAGGGATTTAAAGTCCATCTGATTGAAAAGCAGTATAATTCTTCAGCTGGGGAAAAGGGTTCAGGACCTGGATCCCAAAGAGGGTGATAAAGATTAGGGGTGGGTTTTACTAAGCCAGTGGAACTCAAACATAACATTGCACCAGAATCTACTGGAGGACTAATTAAAACATGGACTTCTGGGCCCCAACCCGAGTTTCAGATTCAGTAGGTCTGGAGTGGGCTCCATATTTTTGCATTTCTAAGAAGTTCCCAGGTAATTCAGATGCTGCTGGTACTGAAGAGACTACACTTTGAGGACCATTATACTAGATTACTATATCCCTCTCTGGTTCTACCCCAAAATAAATAGTAAGATAATTTATCTTCAGAATACTTTCTTTCAGAATTCGCTTCGATGGGGCACCTGGGTGGCCAAGTTGGTTCAGTGTCCAACTCTTGGTTTTAGCTCAGGTGGAGATCATGGGCTTGAGCCCCATGTAGGGCTCCGTCCTCAGTGTGGAGTCTTCCTGGGACTCTGTCTCCCACTACTTGCACCCTATGTGCTCTCTCTCTAAAATAATAATTACATTTATTTATTTATAATTTTTTTAAAGATTTTATTTATTTACTTGACAGAGAGAGATCACAAGTAGGCACAGAGGCAGGCAGAGAGAGAGGAGGAAGCAGGCTCCCCGCGGAGCAGAGAGCCCAATGCGGGACTGGATCTCAGGACCCTGAGATCATGACCCGAGCCGAAACATTTTTTTATTTTTTAATTTTTTAAAAACGATTTTATTTATTTATTTGACAGAGAGAGAAATCACAAGTAAGCAAAGCAGCAGGCAGAGAGAGAGGGGGAAGCAGGTTCCCTGTTGAGCAAAAAGCCTGATGTGGGGCTCCATACCAGTACCCTGAGATCATGACCCAAGCCAAAGGCAGAGACGTAACCCACTGAGCCACCCAGGTGCCCCAATAAATACATTTTTTAAAGATTTTTATTTATTTATTTGACAGGCAGAGATCGCAAGTAGGCAGAGAAGCAGGCAGAGAGAGAGGAAGGGAAGCAGGCTCCCTGACGAGCAGAGAGCCCGGTGGGGGCCTCGATCCCAGGACCCTGGGATCATGACCTGAGCTGCAGGCAGAGGCTTTCACCCACTGGGCCACCCAGGTGCCCAATAAATACATTTTTTAAAAAAAGTATTCACTTCAAGTACATGGAATCATATCTACACATAAATGTGTGCATATACCCACATATTTATATCACACAGATTTTACTTTTAGTATCTTAAATTCTATGATTGGCTCTTTTTTTTTTCAAGATTTATCTATTTATTTATTTGACAGAGATAGACCAAGCAGGCAGAGAGGCAGGCAGAGAGAGAGAGAGGAGGAAGCAGGCTCCCTGCCAAGCAGAGAACCCGATATGGGACTCGATCCCAGGACCTTGAGATCATGACCTGAGCCAAAGGCAGAGGCTTAACCCACTGAGCCACCCAGGCGCCCCCTATGATTGGCTCTTATTTGTGTTTGAATTCTAGGCGCCTAGCTGAGTAAAGGTTTCATAGACTAAACCATGCTGTTCATTTTTTTAATAAAATGAATCATCAAAAAAATTCTCAGAATTCAGTGCTAAGACAAAAATCCTTACCTGTTTTTCCTTGTTATTGGGTAATGAATATTGTATAATCATTCTATACCAGTCTTGTACTGACTTTCAGGAAGCTCAGGGCAATTTTTTATACTATTATGCCTATCATATTTTCTTTCTCCAATATCTATTTCCTCTCTTTATTATAAAACTTCGGTTCCATTGTTCTGGCTTTAGTGGTTTATCTCCCTCCCTCTCTCTTTCCCTCTCCTCTCATATCTTTAATTATAAGGTATCTCAAATCCTTTACCAAATATAAAAATCAGTGGGAGAAAAGTAACCCATTAATGCCTGTAACAGTGGGAAGTGCAGTGGATATGAGCTTTTTGGGTAAGTAGTCTTCTGTAAACCTGTATGCAGGTAACAACCATAATACTTCTCTTTTATTTTCACTGGGGCTAGAATGAATGTCATCTTGGCATTTCTTGTCTGCTACAGTAGGTATGATGTGTCTGCTTGTACAGTCCTTTGCGTAGGCAGGAAAGTGGTCATAAAATAACTCTTCTAATTGTGCATGTTTAAGAATGCTTAGATTATACCGGGCCTGATTATTCCAGATATGTTACTTTTACTTTTTTCTACTTTTGGACATTAGGTTTAGGAGATAAGGTTGAGAGAGGCTAAGAGGAATAAATCTTCAGAAAATATAATATCCTATTTTCCATTATTGTCCCTGTACATAATCAGGGACAATAAGAAAAACTGCATTACTCAGAAAAAGAACTTTCCATAATACCCTGTAAAATATCAGATGCTCTTTCAAATTGACTTATTGATGTCAAGGGAGGGAGCATAATGAACACAGCACCGACATGATCAAGAAATGTGGTCTGTGTAAGAAAACCTAATTGCTACTTGCTGAACCCATCAAATAAGATATGTTGTCCCAGTAGGCTCGCTTATGGAAAGAGCATTGCAAAAATTCACTCCTTGCCACTTATAATGGATGCTGAATGAGACTCTCATCATCCAGCAAGATGTACAGAGTCCCTATATGTTCACCCAAATATCCTATACCTTCAACATCATTTTCTCTGTCTGGACACTGAGATTTGGTGTTTAGATAATTGACATTTAAGAATGTCGATAAACGAAGGTGTGTGAGGTTAGCTAGACTTGGCAAAATATCCTGGTTTGTGCCATACTCTTTCAACTCAAAAGGATGTTTATTGAGCACTTAATGTTCATAGTACTGTGTTAGCCACTTCAAGGAATATAATGTTTAATGAGGGGAATAGGTGCAGTGCAAACATAACTACAGCTGATGTCAGAATATGATAAGGACCTTAAAAGGAATACACAGTGTTATGATATTTCAGAGGAAAATAAGATAAGAAATAGTTAAAGGAATCAGGGAGGGCTTCATGAAAGAAGAATAGGCACAGCTTTAATAAGCAGAAAATAGGGTTTGGTGGGGTAGGGTGGGGGTGGTAGTAGTGGATTTCTTAATAAAAAGATAACAAATTAAGTAGGTCCCAAGTTTCTCCACAAAAAGAATGTTTTGAAATTTTGATTTTGTAGGTTGTATGCTTTCTTCCTCCCTTATTTTCTCAAGTACACACTTTTAAAAAAATGCATCATTTTTAATGCAGTGTTTCAAAAAAATGTGCTGTTACCCAAAGTGTGTAGGTGATGTTAACATGTGGTGCACAGATCCATATTTTATATTTTAAGAGTCTCATGTTTGCTTTGATACACTGTTGAAAAACATTACAATTTCATATATCAACCCCATGATTTTATAGATATTATAGTTTAGGAGATATAAAAAGTATACAAGGGAATTGATTTAAAGGAAATATTGAATAAATAATAATAAGGTCTAAGGAATTCCTTTTCCTAACCACGACAATAAGTTTGAATATTGAATATCTGAAAATATTAGAGAAACGTATTAAACCTATGGCAATGAAAATTAATGCAGAATTAACCTCTAAATTAGAGGTACCATTTCTGACTATTAAAATGATCATAAGATTTTGTTTTACAGAGATACATGGTATGGAAAATACAGTGATGAAGAAAAATAAAATTTTTTAGTCACATTGTCCCTAAGATCCCCTAATGCCAGACTTATTATTTGGTAGGAACAATGTTACCCAATAATGAATATTTTCTATTCAAGGCAGCAATTCAAATATTCATTTCTCATTAATAATTCAGTGTGACAAATTTATTACCTTGAAGGTGTTGCAAGTCAATTAGACAATGGGAAATTGTGTCTTCCTTTCTGCCCATTTAATTGGCTTCCAAGTGTGACATTCATCAAAACCTTGACTTTTAATGTAAATTTTATTATATGAGCTGGGATTTGGGTTTGGCACTGGGCACACTTGGCTAACCCTCAGTGGTTGGGGGTTCTGGAGCTTTCAGAGAGGCCTGGTCAATTATTGCTGACATTTGCTGTAGAATATCAGGGCTTGGCTTTACAGTGTCACGGTTGCTGATCCTGGGTGTGGAGAAACAGTTTTAAAGATCTTTTTGAACTGTACACATTTTTTGGCATTTGGATATTTATCTTTGATGAAATCTCATGATTTTTAAAATGTTGGGGCTGGACTAATTTTCCAAACTTGTTTTCTAAAGTGTGGTATATGTGCCACTACTAGGATATTAAATTCTTTTAGGTAGTATGCAGATAAACATTTTTATTTCACTATTTGTACATTAAAATAAATCCATAAATATTGAAATAAAAATTTCCATCTGTGTACTAACTAAAAGAGTTCATATAGCTAACGCAAAGACCCATGGTTTTATATATATTATGGCATAGAATGAGACTGAAGTAGATATTTAAATAAAGGTTAATTTAAAGTCTAGAATTGGGGGGCACCTGGGTGGCTCAGTGGGTTAAGCTTCTGCCTTCGGCTCAGGTCATGATCCCAGGGTCCTGGGATCGAGCCCCACATCGGGCTCTCTGCTCTGCAGGGAGCCTGCTTCCTCCTCTCTCTCTGCCTGCCTCTCTGCCTACTTGTGATCTCTGTCAGATAAATAAAGAAAAAATCTTTAAAAAAAATATAGTCACAGACCTGTACCCCTGGGGATAAAAATATATGTTTATAAAAAATAAAAAATTAATTAAAAAAATATAGTCTAGAATTGGGATGCCTTTAGCTGTATTCTTCTTTTTCAAGATTGCTTTGGCTATTCGGGGTCTTTTGTGCTTCCATACAAATTTTAGAATTGCTTATTCTAGCTCTGTGAAAAGTCTTTGTGGTATTTTGATAGGGATAGCATTAAATGTGTAAATTGCTTTGGGTATTATAGACATTTTAACATTTGTTCTTATAGACATTTTAACATTTGTTCTTCCAATCCATTAGCATGGAATGTTTCCATTTCTTTGTGTCTTCTTCAATTTCTTTTATAGGTGTTGTATATTTTTCAGAGTACAGATTTTTTTACATCTTTGGTTAGGTTTATTCCTAAGTATCTTATGGCTTTTGGTCCAATTGTAAATGGGATCGATTCCTTGATTTCTTTTTCTGCTTCTTCATTATTGGTGTATACAAATGCAACAGATTTTCCATACATTGATTTTAAATCCTTTGACTGCTGAATTCGTGGTCAGTTCTAATTATGTTTTGGTGAGTTTTCTACGTAGCATATCATGTTATCTGCAAATAGTGAAAGTTTGACTTCCTCTTTGCTGATTTGGATGCTCTTTGTTGTTGTTGTTGTTGACAGATTGCTGAGGCTAGAGGAAAAATATTGAGTAAATAATAGTATTGCTGATACATGATGAATGGAAAATCACAGTACGGATAATTCATGAATATAGAATTGAGAAGGTGGATGTAGATGGCTAAATTTGGAGAATGGTGCAATCTGTGAGAAAGGTTGGCTTTTCACATTAAGTAGACTTGATAGGTAATGTAAAGGGCATCAGAGATCCTAAGTCTAAAGGGCTTTCCTTTATTGCCTGCCTGAGGGGAATTCCCATGATCAGCACAATGTCCTAAGTATCCCACTTTAAGGCTCTTGCCAAAGAAATATGTATTTAAACTGGGTGAAAACATTATGTAACATAAAAACACACAAATACATCATTAAGGGTCAGTTTAATATGATTATCATATTCCATTATTTCTTATTTACTACAAAAGAGAGTAGCATCCTGAGTAACAGGGACATAGGATCAGTAAGGTATTGCTAATGAAATGGGAAAGGAAAAGACATGTGCATGTATTTCTACTTCTCATTTATATGTTTGTGTAGGATGCCTTAAAAGGAGACCCTTTTCTTTCAGGACCTCATGCTATTGCTTCAGTTATTATACTTAGATAGGTTTTCCTTTAGGAAACTATACTATACTAATCTGACCTAAAAAACATAAATTAAGGAAACATTATTCTCATGATAAAATCATTACTACTTAAAAAATGATTATTTGGTTAACCAAATAATGCCTAGCTCTTTTAAGTATAGAGCTTTCTTAATACATTGTTTCTTGTTAGATCATAAGCACTTGAGAAAAAGACCAAAGGGGAGAGTAAAACTGTAGGGAAAAAAAGTGTTAAAACTAAATGCTCAGGGATGTTCATCTACAATAAGAGAAAACACCTTGGAGAGGTAAGTGAAGAAATGTAGAGTTTAGTTTTCAGGAGCTCAATTTACTTGCAGTATATTTAAGAATTCATTTCATTAATGAAACTCATGCTATAGGTATTTTATTTTTTTACACAATATTTTTTCCTTTGTTTTCCCAATACTTCCTAGACTAAAAAAAATGACTTTTAGAAGCTTCCTTCTAGTCCTTTATAATTCAGAAGATGCTTTACTTCATTCATTACATTTGTACCTTTGCAGGTTGTATTTAGTCACAGAGATTCTTACTAGTCTGTGTTGAAGTAGATGCTGATTCTATTTTGGATCTGCTGATGGTCTTAACCTCTTAAAAATATTCTTTTAAAATGGATTCTCCAATCTTAGAGGTCTTTCTCCAACTTCTGAAAGGAATGTAGCTTTTAAGAATACTTTTAAGTAGTAAGAGTCAATTAGGGTGTTACAAAGTGTGTAAGTGATGTTTATATGTGGCCCTCTGTTGCTGGAATACCTCACCTTACTGAATAGCTCTTGACATGGTGGAAAAATTCAAATTCTTTCCCTTCTTATCTGGCAGCTGTTGGGTGTGTGAATGTGGGTGGGTAGTAGAGTGAGGTGTATAGTATTCAGGTTGATAATTGAGAGTGGGAGGTACTCAAGGGACAAGAGCAGAAGGGAAGTGTACATGGTGAGATAAAGAGGGATATTGGGATATATGGAAATACTTATTTGAAGCCATGGAATCTAGTAGAAGCTATGTTGTCAATGATGTATTCTTTTGAAATAGGTAAAGATTATTAGCAACTTGCCTCTGTTTCTATTCACTTTCCTGTTTGAACATATGGTCATATTAAAACTGCTTCAGTACTGAGTCAATTTTGTTAGAGTCAAGGTATTTATTAATAGTGTCTGTCTGCACCTCCTGAATACCTCTGACCAGCTTTGTGAAGCCTGGAATTAGATCAGTCCTCATACCAAATGATCTGGTTCCACTGTCTGATGCTCCTGTCTACATTTTCCTTCCCCCAGGATCAGAATCACAGTTTGAATCCTGGCTTAAGAGATGGTTCTATTGAAGTTCTAAGACTATTATCCTTTGGGTGCTCTGTTAGGGTTATCCAGAGAAACATATTACAAACATATATGTTTATATATGTTTTATATATTATGTTTTTAACATACATATACACATTAAACATACATACATAAAAACATACATAATCTGTCTACATATGTATAGTCTGTTAAACATATATATAAAATCTGTTTCTCTCTCTCTATATATAACATATATATAAAATCTCCTATTTATTCATATATGCAGTATGTGATATGATCTAATAATACCTGGCGTGTCTTCACTATCATGAAATAATATTGTCCTCACACTATAATGAAAGCTGAGAAGTGCCATGATATGCCATCTGCAAACTAGAGAACAAGGAAAGTCAGTGGTGTAATACCAGTCTAAGTCTGAAGGCCTGAGAACCAGAAAGCTGGTGGCATAAATCCCATTCTAAGGGCAGAAGAAGACTGATATCCCAGCTCAAGCAGGTAGACAGAAAGCAGAGTGGTGAATTCCTCTTTCCTCTACTTTCTTGTTCTATTCAGGTCCTCAACTGATTGGATCATGTCTATCCACATTGTGGCAGTCTACTGAGTCCACTCATTCAAATGCTAATGTCATCTGGAAACATCCTCATAGACATATTCTGAAATAATGTTTAGTCTGAGCACCCCTTAGTTAAGTCAAGGTGACACATAAAATCAACCATCACAGATGCTTTTCTATCTGTTTTAAAGGTATGCTTTCTGAACACAGAATCTGAAGCTAGTCTCTATGCAGAGTCAAAGTCTTTGGGTAGTGTGTCTTCTTGGTCTCAGTTTATGCTGCTTCCCTACCAACCAAAGGACCTAGGTGTAGGTTTTTTTAGTATTGTCCACCTGAGCTATGATGAAGATAAGTACAATCAGGGAATCCAAAATTATCCTAAGATTCATCAAGAGAAATCTTAATTTGGAATAAAGTAGGAGAAGAATCATTGAATTTTCTTTTTGATTCTATCATCTAGCTATCACATATCTTGAAATTTACATTTGGTTCCTAGTTTGCTGTATTCAACTGAAGTCCTGAAAATTTATATTTTAATCTGTGCTTAAACAAAGCAAGAAATAGGGGCAGGCAAAAGTGTATAATAGAAAATGCATTCAACTCACAGTCAGAGACACAATTCCTAGTATAATCTCAATATGCTATCTTGCCAAAATAGACTAGAAGGGAACTTCCTCAACTTGATAAAGACTGTGAAAAACTCACAGCCATTTATGTAAGACTGATGAATTACAGATCTGTGCCTCTGAAACAAATAATACATTATATGTTAATAATAAAAAGCCCATCATAGCCAACATTTAACATTACACTCATTGGCTAAAGTCAAGATATTTTACTTCTAGAATTAGGAACAAACAAGCTTATCCAAATTCATTAACTTCTATTCAACATTGTGCTATTTGTTCTAGCCAGGGCAATTATATAAGAAGGAGAAATGAAATGCATCTAGATTTGTAGGGAAGGAATAAAAGTATCTATTCACAGATGATATAATCTTTTATATTAAAAAACCCAAGGAGCCCACAAAAAAGTATTAGAATAAACAAGTTCAGCAGGGTTGTAAGACATGAGCTCAATATACAAAAAACAATTGTATTTTGAAACACCAACAATGAACAGTCTGAAAATAAACTTAAAAAATCCATTTGCAGGGGCGCCTGGGTGGCTCAGTGGGTTGGGCCGCTGCCTTTGGCTCAGGTCATGATCTCAGGGTCCTGGGATCGAGTCCCGCATTGGGCTCTCTGCTCGGCAGGGAGCCTGCTTCCCTCTCTTTCTCTCTCTGCCTGCCTCTCCATCTACTTGTGATTTCTCTCTGTCAAATAAATAAATAAAATCTTAAAAAAAAAATCCATTTGCAATAGCATGAAAGAGAATAAAACACTTAGGAATAATTTTAACAAAGGAAATAAAAAATTTGTACACTTAAAACTATAAAATGTCACTGAAAGAAATTAAAGAACAAAATGAATGGAAAGACATTCCACGTTATTGGATGAGAAGACTTAATATTGTCAATATGACAGTACTCCCCAAACTGATGAACAGATACAATATGATCCCTAACAAATCCCAGTTGGCTTCTTAGTAGGAATTGACAAGCTAATCACAGAATTCGTGTGGAAATGCAAAGAACCCTCAATAACAAAAACAAGCTTAAAGAAGAAAAAATTGGAGGACTCATAAGTGTTGGCTTTCTTTCTTTCTTTCTTTCTTTCTTTTCAGCATAGCAGTATTCATTGTTTTTGCACCACACTCAGTGCTTCATGCAATATGTGCCCTCCTTAATACCCACCACCTGGCTCCCCAAACCTCTTACCCTCCGCCCCTTCAAAACCCTCAGATTGTTTTTCAGAGTCCATAGTCTCTCTTGATTCACCCCCCCTTCCAATTTACCCCAACTCCCTTCTCTCTAACACCCCTTGTCCTCCATGCTATTTGTTATGCTCCACAAATAAGTGAAACCATATGATAATTGACTCTCTCTGCTTGACTTATTTCACTCAGCATAATCTCTTCCAGTCCTGTCCATGTTGCTACAAAATTTGGGTATTCATCTTTTCTGATGGAGGCATAATACTCCATAGTGTATATAGACCACATCTTCCTTATCCATTCGTCCGTTGAAGGGCATCTTGGTTCTTTCCACAGTTTGGCAACCGTGGTCATTGCTGCTATAAACATTGGGGTACAGATGGCCCTTCTTTTCACTACATCTGTACCTTTGGGGTAAATAGCCAGTAGTGCAATTTCAGGGTCATAGGGAAGTTCAATATTTAATTTCTTGAGGAATCTCCACACTGTTCTCCAAAGTGGCTACACCAACTTGCATTCCAACCAACAGTGTAAGAGGGTTCCCCTTTCTCCACATCCCCTCCAACACATGTTGTTTCCTGTTTTGCTAATTTTGGCCATTCTAACTGGTGTAAGGTGGTATCTCAATGTGGTTTTAATTTGAATCTCCCGGATGGCTAGTGATGATGAACATTTTTTCATGTGTCTGATAGACATTGGTATGTCTTCATTGGAGAAGTGTCTGTTCATATCTTCTGCCCATTTTTTAAATATGATTATCTGTTTTGTGTGTGTTGGGTTTAAGGAGTTCTTTATAGATTCTGGATATCAACCTTTTGACTGTACTGTCATTTGCAAATATCTTCTCCCATTCCATGGGTTGCCTCTGTGTTTTGTTGACTGTTACCTTTGCTAAGCAGAAGCTATTGATCTTGATGAATTCCCAAAAGTTCATTTTCCCTTTTGTTTCCTTTGCCTTTGGAGGCATATCTTGAAAGATGTTGCTCTGGCTGATATCGAAGAGGTTACTGCCTATGTTCTCCTCTGGGATTCTGATAGATCCTGTCTCACGTTGAGGTCTTTTATCCATTTTGAGTTTATCATTGTGTATGGTGTAAGAG
This sequence comes from Mustela nivalis, assembly GCF_964662115.1. Classification (NCBI taxonomy): domain Eukaryota; kingdom Metazoa; phylum Chordata; class Mammalia; order Carnivora; family Mustelidae; genus Mustela; species Mustela nivalis. The sequence goes on from NC_139040.1 coordinate 20,845,625, forward strand.
AATGGTCAAGTTTCATTCTTCTACATATAGCTGTCCAGTTTTCCCAGCACCATTTATTGAAGAGACTGTCTTTTTTCCACTGTATATTTTTCCTGTTTTGTCGAAGGTTATTTGACCATAGAGTTGAGAGTCCATATCTGGGCTCTCTACTCTGTTCCACTGGTCTATGTGTCTGTTTTTATGCCAGTACCATGCTGTCTTGGTGATCACAGCTTTGTAGTAAAGCTTGAAATCAGGTAATGTGATGCCCCCAATTTTATTTTTGTTTTTCAACATTTCCTAAGTGATTCGGGGTCTCTTCTGATTCCACTCAAATTTTAGGATTATTTGCTCCAGCTCTTTGAAAAATACTGGTGGAATTTTGATCGGAATGGCATTAAAAGTATAGATTGCTTTAGGCAGTATAGACATTTTTAAAAATTTTTAAAAAGATTTTATTTATTTGACACAGAGAAAGAAATCACAAGTAGGCAGAGAGGCAGGCAGAGAGAGAGCGGAGGAAGCAGACTCCCTGTGGAGCAGAGAGCCTGATGAGGAGCTCGATCCCAGGACCCTGGGATCATGACCTGAGCCAAAGGCAGAGGCTTTAACCCACTGAGCCACCCAGGCACCCCAGTATAGACATTTTAACAATGTTTATTCTTCCAATCCAAGAGCATGGAATGGTCTTCCATCTTTTTGTGTCTTCTTCAATTTCTTTCATGAGTGTTCTGTAGTTCCTCAAGTACAGATCCATTATCTCTTTGTTTTGGTTTATTCCCAAGTATCTTATGGTTCTTAGTGCTATAGTAAATGGGATCGATTCTCTAATTTCCCTTTCTGTATTTTCATTGTTAGTGTATAAGAAAGCCACTGATTTCTTTTTCATTTTTTTTAAAGATTTTATTTATTTGACAGAGAGAAATCACAAGTAGATGGAGAGGCAGGCAGAGAGAGATAGAGAGGAGGAAGCAGGCTCCCCGCTGAGCAGAGAGCCCGATGCGGGACTTGATCCCAGGACCCTGAGATCATGACCTGAGCCGAAGGCAGCGGCTTTACCCACTGAGCCACCCAGGCGCCCCAACCACTGATTTCTGTACATTGACTTTGTATTCTGCCATGTTACTGAATTGCTCCAGTAGTTTGGGGGTGGAGTCTTTTGGGTTTTCCATATAAAGAATCATGTCATCTGCGAATACAGAGAGTTTGACTTCTTCATTGCCAATTTGGATACCTTTTACTTCTCTTTGTTTTCCAATTACTGTTGCTAGGACTTCTAATACTATGTTGAACAAGAGTGGTGAGAGTGGGCATCCTTGTCGTGTTCCTGATCTCAATGGGAAGGCTGCAAGCTTTTTCCCATTGAGGATGATATTTGCTGTGGGTCTTTCATAGATAGATCTGATGAAGTTCAGGAATGTTCCCTCTATCCCTATACTTTGAAGCGTTTTAATCAGGAACGGATGCTGGATTTTGTCAAATGCTTTCTCTGCATCAATTGAGAGGACCCTGTGGTTCTTTCTTCTCCTTGATTTGTTCTATCACATTGATTTGCAAATGTTGAACCATCCTTGCAACCCAGGGATGAATCCCACCTGGTCATGGTGGATAATCTCTTTAACGTACTGTTGGATCTTGTTTGCTAGGATCTTGTTGAGAATCTTAGCATCCATATTCATCAGTGACATTGGTCTGAAATTCTCCTTTTTGGTAGGGTCTTTGCCTGGTTTGGGGATCAGGGTAATGCTGGCTTCATAGAAAGTGTCTGGAAGTTTTCCTTCTGCTTCAATTTTTTGAAACAGCTTCAGGAGAATAGGTGTTATTTCTTCTTTGAAGATTTGGTAGACTTCCCCAGGGAATCTGTCAGGTCCTGGGCTCTTGTTTTTTGGGAGGTTTTTGATCACTGCTTCAATCTCATTACTAGATATCAATCTATTCAGGTTGTCAATTTCTCCCTGGTTCAATCTTGGGAGTTCATAGTTTTCCAGGAATGCATCCATTTCATCTAGGTTGCTTAGTTTATTGGCATATAACTGTTGATAATAACTTCTGATGGTTGTTTCTAGTTCCTTGGTGTTAGTTGTGATCTCTCCCTTTTTACTTATAATTTTAGAAATTTGAGATTTTTCTCTTTTCTTTTGGATTAGTGTAGCCAATAGTTTATCAATCTTATTGATTCTTTCAAAAAACCAGCTTCTAGTTTCATTGATATGTTCTACTGTATCTCTGGTTTCCACCTCATTGATCTCTGCTCTAATCTTGATTATTTCCCTTCTTATGTGTGGAGTTGGTTTGATTTGTTGTTGGTTCTCCGGCTCTTTAAAGTGTAGAGACAGCTGGTGTATTCTGGATTTTTCAATTTTTTTGAGGGAGGCTTGGATGGCTATGTACTTCCCCTTGAGGACCGCCTTTGCTGTAGTTCATAGGTTTTGGACCGAAGTGTCTTCATTCTCGTTGGTTTCCATGAATTGTTTAAGTTCTTCTTTGATCTCCTGGTTGATCCAAGCATTCTTAAGCAAGGTGGTCTTTAGCTTCCAGGTGTTTGAGTTCTTTCCAAACTTTTCCTAGTGATTGAGCTCCAGTTTCAAAGCATTGTGACCTGAGAATATGCAGGGAATAATGTCAGACTTTTGGTATAGGTTGAATCCTGATTTGTGACCCATTATGTGGTCTATTCTGGAGAAGGTTCCATGTGCACTTGAGAATGAGTATTCTGTTGTTTTAGGGTGGAATGTTCTGTATATATCTATGAGGTCCATCTGGTCCAATGTGTCATTGGATGCTCTTGTTTCTTTATTGATTTTCTGATTCGATGATCTGTCTATTACTGAGAGAGGCATGTTAAAATCTCCTACTATTAATGTATTCATATCAGTATGACTCTTTATCTTGATTAATAGTTTTCTTATGTAATTGTCTGCTCCCATATTGGGGGTGTAGATATTTACAATTGTTAGATCGTCTTGGTGGATGGTCCCTTTAAGAATTATGTAGTGTCCTTCTGTATCTCTGACTACAGTCTTTAGTTTTAAAATCCAATTGATCTGATATGAGAATCACTACCCCAGCCTTCTTTTGAGGCCATTGGCATGAAAGATGCTTCTCCATCCCTTCACTTTCAGTCTGGGTGTATCTTTAGGTTCAAAATGGGTCTCTTGTAGACAACATATGGATGGGTCCTGTCATTTTATCCAGTCTGTAACCCTGTGTCATTTTATGGACACATTTAGGCTATTCACATTGAGAGTGATTATTGATAGGTACTTTTTTATTGACATTGTGTTACCTTTGAGGTCTTTCTTTCTGTAGATTGTCTCTATATTTCTGTTCAATACTATTCTTAGGATTTTTCCTCTTTTATAGAACCCCTCCTTAATATTTCCTGCAGTGACGGCTTGGTGGTTGCATAGTCTTTTAAGCCTTGCTGGTCTTGGAAACTCTTTATCTCTCCATCCATTTTGAATGTCAACCTTGGGGGATAAAGTATTCTTGGCTGCATGTTCTTCTCATTTAGTGCCCTGAATATATCTTGCCAGCCCATTCTGACTTGCCAGGTCTCTGTGTACAGGTCTGATGTTATTCTGATGGGCTTTCCTCTGTACATAAGGAGCTTCTTTTTCCTGGATGCTTTCAAGTGGGTCTGCCTACAATTATAATTCTTCATTCTTACTATTAGGTGTCTCGAGTACTTTCAAGAATCTATAATCTTGGGGAGAAACCATTCTGCCTCTAGTACATGAACACTGGTTCCATTCATGAGATTGGGAAAATTTTCATGGACAACTTGTTCCACTATATCTTCTAGACTTCTTTCTTTCTCTTCCCCTTCAGGGATTCCAATAATTCTGATGTTGGAATATTTCATGGCATCATTTATTTCCCTGATTCTGTTTTCGTGACTTCTAAGCTGTTTGTTCCAGGCTTCCTCCTGATCCTTTCTCTCTGTTTGTCCTCCAGATCACTAATTCTATCTTCTGTCTCAGTTACTCTAGCTTTTAGAGAATTTAGATTAGATTGGAACTCATTGAGAGCATTGTGAACATCATCCCAGGTGGATTTCAGTTCTGCCCTAATCAATTCCGTTTGGTCATCCATGGCTTTCTCCAACCTAGCTATTGCCTGGATAATTGTTAGCCTGAATTCCCGTTCTGACATATTGTCTATGTCAATAGCCATTAGCTCTGTTGCAGAATGCCCATCCTCTGTATTTTTCTTCTTTTGGGCATTCCTCCTCCTAATCATTTTGGTGAGAGATGACTGAATGGATGTAGCTGGATGTATTGACCATGGTGCAGTCAAGGTGCACACTGGAACGCTTCTGAGCAATCAGGATTCCCCACCCAAATGAGAGAAAAAAGAAAAGAAAAAGAAAAAAAAGGGAGAGAGAGAGAGAGAGAGACAGGAAAAAAATGGAAGATAAAAGAGAAGGCTCAGCTGTAATGGGCCCCAAGGTAAGATTTATGAACTATACAAACAAAAACAGACAAACAAAAAGACTGATAAAAGTATATGACAAGAGAAAAAAAAATATATACAAAAGCAAAAAAAGGAAGAACCTCATCAAAAAGAACCCCAAGTATAAGATTTATATACTATCTGGACAAACACAAATACACAGAAACACTGGCAGAAGATAAAGATGGGAGAGTGGTTATAAATTCTAGGTATGGGCGAGGAAGGTTATTTTGATTCTTCCTCAATGTATCTTGATATCTTTGTTAAAGGACTCAACTTTCTTAAGATAAAGGGGGATTAAAAATTGGTTTACCTATAGTAGTAGCATTGATTGTGGAGAGGGAGTTATCTTGAAGTTTAAGTCTATATGAATATTAGAAAATAAAAAAAGAAAGAATAAATTAGACTAAACTAAACTAAAATGTAAAAAAAAAATTAAAAAATAGAAAAGCAAAAGAAAAACACAGGTGTATGTATCAAAAAGTTCCAATTAGAAGGTTATTATGGAATTTGATGTACTGGACATCTCACTGTGATGGTAAATAGGTTAAAAATTATCTTATAGATCTCAGGGTCTTGGGATTGAGCCCCGTATCGTGTTCTCTGCTGAGTGGGGAGTCTGCTTCCCCCCCTCGCCTGCCTCTCTGCCTACTCTCTCTCTCTGTCAAATAAATAAATAAAATCTTTAAAAAAATCATCTTATAAAAAATAAATGAACCAGAATAGTGGGAATGAGTTAAAAATAAAAGTTGTATCTGTGAAGTAGTTGTGATTGTTCTCTTGTCATCTTTTTTTTTTTCTTTCCTGGTTGGTTTTCTGGGGGAGGGGCCTGCCACGTGGGTTTTCAGTCAATGATGTTCTCTGAGTTAAGTCCTCCCGCCCCCTCAAGGGGGTGGGCTCTGAGGAAACCGGTATTTTCAGGCTTTTGTTCTCTGGAGATTTTTATGTTTGTTTGTTCGTTTTTTTTTTTTTTTTTCCTCTCGCCTTGACAGCTTTTGATGGGTTTTGGAGGTTTAGAGGAAAGCAAACTGCACCCTGACCTTCCTCTCAGAGAGAAGCGTCGGTCTGCTTCCCTGTGGGTGCTGCAGAGCTGCTGGCAGAGCAGGTTCCGAGTCACGGACACTGGGGATGCAGTGTCTCCTGCTTGTACCCAAAATCACAGCAGCGGTGGCTGTCTGGTTAGCTCCAGACTGCCAGAGAGGTTCCAAGCAGCGATCCCACACTGAGAGTTTCCCGCTGGCCCGGGCTGGGAGTGCCTGGTCTTTCTGGGTCCGAGAGCATCTGGCTGGTACCTGCACACACCTCTCCCAGGGGAGGGTATGGGGCACGCAAGTCTCAGGCTCTGATAGTATGGTGTGGGTCTATTTGCCAGGCTGGGCCTTCACGCACCTCTCTCAGGGGTGGGTGTGGGGCATGCGCGTCTCAGGCTCTGATAGCATGGTGTGGCGTTCTGCAGTCTGGCGAGGCTCCCAGCCCCTCACAGAAGCTGGACCCCACGCATTCTTGGGCATGTTGGCGACTCACGGACCAAGACCTGGATTCTCCACCGCACTCTCTCTGGCTCAGCACCAGGGGAGGCTGTCCTTGGTCTGGGAACTTAAACCTCTGTCCCTAACCACCTCAATTCCCACAATTTCCCCCTGTGATCCTTTGCGCTTTTTGAGTGCTTTCAACCAGACTCCAAGTTAATGCTGGTCCCCAGATGCAGGGCACTCTCATATTGGGATATTACTTTCCAGTCGGTCACCTCTGGTGGCTCCCTCCCCCTTTTGTTTATCTTCTAATATCAGTCCGATTTTCCCACTCCATTTTACCTGCCCACTGGCATCTTCTGCCCCTGTAGAGATCCAGACGTGTATAATTATGATCTCAGGCTGATTTCATGGGTGATCGGAGTTCTTTGGTAGGTAATCAGCTCACTTTAGGGTACAGGTTGAAATGGCACATACTCCTACTTCCCTGCCATCTTGTCTCCCCCTATATCTTGGTTTTAAAACTTAATACAAGGCCACAGTAATCTAGATGATATGATACCTAAAAAAGGATAGACATACAGATTAGTGGAATAGAATTGAGGTTTCGGGAACTAACTCATTTTGGATTTTTGCCAAAAGTGCCAAGAGAATTTTATTATTATTTATTATTATTATTATTATTATTATTGGGGGGAGGAGGAGAGGGAGAGAGAATCTTGAGCCAGTCTCTATGCTCAGCACAGTGCCTGAAGCAGGGTTTGATCTTACAACCCTAAGATCATGACCTGAGCCAAAATCAAGATTGGGGTGCTTACCAACTGAGCCACACAAGTGTCCCTAAAGTGCCAAGAAAATTTATTCTTTTTATTCTTTTTATATATTTTTTATTTTTTATAAACATATAATGTATGTTCTCCCTGTCCTCGCCAGCATCTGTCATTTCCTGACTTGTTAATTTTAGCCATTCTGACTGGTGTGAGGTGGTGTCTCATTGTGGTTTTGATTTGCATTTCCCTGCTGCTGAGTTATGTGGAGCACTTTTTCATGTGTCTGTTGGCCATCTGGATGTCTTCTTTGAAGAAATGTCTGTTCAGGTCCTCTGCCCATTTCTTGATTGGATAATTTGTTCTTTGGGTGTTGAGTTTGATAAGCTCTTTATAGATTTTGGATACTAGCCCTATATCTGATATGTAATTTGTGAATATCTTCTCCCATTCTGTCAGTTGTCTTTTGGTTTTGTTAACTGTTTCTTTTCTGTGCAAAATCTTTTGATCTTGATGAAGTGTCAACAGTTCATATTTGCCCTTGCTTCCCTTGCCTTTGGCAATGCTCCTAGGAAGAAATTGCTGTGGCTGAGGTTGAAGAGGTTGTGGCCTGTGTTCTACTCAAGGATTTTGATAGATTTCTTTCTCACATTGAGGTCCTTCATCCATTTTTGAGTCTATTTTTGAGTGTGGTGTAACGAAATTGTCCAGTTTCATTTTTCTGCATGTGGCTGTCCAATTTTCCCAAACCATTTGTTGAAGGGCTGTCTTTTTTCCACTGGACATTATTTCCTGCTTTTTCAAAGATTAGTTGACCATAGAGTTGAGGTTCTATTTCTGGGCTCTCTATTCTGTTCCATTGATCTATGTGTCTGTTTTTGTGCCAGTACCATGTTGTCTTGATGATGACAGCTTTGTAATAGAGCTTGAAGTCTGGAATTGTAATGCCACCAACTTTGGCTTTCTTTTTCAATATTCCTTTGGCTATTCAAGGTCTTTTCTGGTTCCATATAAATTCAAGGATTATTTGTTCATTTCTTTGAAAAAAAAATGGATGGTATTTTGATAGGGATTGCATTAAATGTGTAGATTACGTTAGGTAGCATAGACATTTTCACAATATTTGTTCTTCCAATCCATGAGCATGGAACATTTTTCCATTTCTTTGTGTCTTCCTCAATTTCTTTCATGAGTACTTTATAGTTTTCTGAGTATAGATTCTGTGCCTCTTTGGTTAGGTTTATTCCTAGGTATCTTATGGACTTGGGTGCAGATCTAAATGCACCCAAGTCCATAAGAAATTAAGAAATTAAGAAATCCTTAATTTCTTTTTCTTCTGTCTTGTTGTTGGCGTAAAGAAATGCAACTGACTTCTGTGCATTGATTTTATATGGTGACACTTTACTGAATTCCTGTACATGTTCTAGCAGATTTGGAGTGGAGTCTTTTGGGTTTTCTACATATAGTATTATATCCTCTGCAAAGTGTGATAGTTTGACTTCTTTATTGCTGATTTGGATGCATTTAATTTCTTTTTGTTGTCTGATTGCTGAGGCAAGGAATTCTAGTACTATGTTGAATAGCAGTGCTGATAATGGATATCTGTGCCGTGTTCCTGACCTTAGCGGAAAAGATTTCAGTTTTTCTCCATTGAGATTGATATTTGTGGTGGGTTTTTCATAGATGGCCTTGATGATATTGAAGTATGTGCCCTCTATCTCTACACTTTGAAGAGTTTTGATCAGGAAGTGATGCTGTACTTTGTCAAATGTTTTTTCTGCATCTATTGAGAGTATCATATGGTTCTTGTTCTTTCTTTTATTAATGTATTGTATCACATTGATTGATTGCAGATGTTGAAATAACCTTGCAGCCCTGAAATAAATCCCACTTGGTCGTGGTGAATAATCCTTTTAATGTACTGCTGGATCCTGTTGGGTAGTATTTTGATGAGAATTTTCACATCTGTGTTCATCAAGAATATTGGTCTGTAATCCTCCTTTTGATGGAATCTTTGTTTGGTTTTGGGATCAAGGTAATGCTGGTCTCATAAAATGAGTTTGGAAATTTTCCTTCCATTCCTATTTTTTGGGACAGTTTCAGGAGAATAGGAATTAGTTCTTCTTTAAATGTTTGGTAGAATTCCCCTGGGAAGCCATCTGACCCTGGGCTCTTGTTTGTGTGGATATATTTTTTTAAAGATTTCATTTATTTATATGATAGAGAGAGATCTCAAGTAGCAGAGAGGCAGGCAGAGAGAGAGAGAGAGAGAGGGAAGCAGGTTCCCTGCTGAGCAGCAAGCCCAATGTGGGACTCGATTCCAGGACCCTGAGATCATGACCTGAGCCGAAGGAAGTGGCTTAACCCACTGAGCCACCCAGGCTCCCCTGTGTGGATATTTTTGATGACTGTTTCAATCTCCTTACTGGTTATGGGTCTGTTCAGGTTTTCTATTTCTTCCTGGTTCAGCTGTGGTAGTTTATATGTTTCTAGGAACACATCCATTTCTTCCAGATTGTCAAATTTGTTGGTGTAGATTTGCCCATAATATGTTCTTATAATTGTTTGTATTTCTTGGGTGTTGGTTGTGATCTCTCCTCTTTGATTCATGATTTTATTTATTTGGGTCCTTTCTCTTTTCTTTTTGATAAGTCTGGCCAGATGTCTATCAATCTTATTAATTCTTTCAAAGAACCAGCTCCTAGTTTCATTGATTTGTTCTATTGTTTTTTGCTTTCTATTTCATTTATTTCTGCTCTGATCTTTATGATTTCTCTTCTGCTGGGTTTAGGCTTTCTTTGTTGTTCTTTGTCCAGTTCCTTTAGGTGTAGGGTTATGTTGTGTATTTGAGACCTTTCTTCTTTCTTGACTAAGGCTTAGATCACTATGTATTTTCCTCTCAGGACTGTCTTTGCTGTGTCCCACAGATTTTTAACCATTGTATTTTCATTATCATTTGTTTCCATGAATTTCTTCAATTCTTCTTTAATTTCCTGGTTGACCTATTCATTCTTTAAAAGGATGCTGTTTAGTCTCCATTTATTTGGGTTCTTTCCAAATTTCCTCTTGTGACTGAGTTTTAGCTTCAGAGCATTGTGGTCTGAATGCAGGGAATGATCCCAGTCTTTTGATACTGGTTGAGACCTGCCTTATGACCCAGGATGTGATCTATTCTGGAGAATGTTGCATGTGCCCTAGAGAATAATGTGTATTCTGTTGCTTTGGGAGGGAATGTTCTGAATATATCTGTGATGTCCATCTGGTCTAATGTGTCATTTAAGGCCTGTATTTCCTTGTTGATTTTTGCTTGGATGATCTGTCCATTTCAGTGAGGGTGTGTTAAAGTCCCCTACTATTACTGTATTATTGTCAATGTGTTTCTTTGATTTTGTTATTAATTGGTTTATATAGTTTACTAATCCCATGTTGGGGCACAGATATTTAAAATTGTTAGATCTTCTTGTTGGACAGACACTTTGAGTATGATATGGTGTCCTTCCTCATCTCTTATTATAGTCTTTGGCTTAAAATCCAATTGATCTGATATAATGATTGCCACCACAGCTTTCTTTTGATGTCCATTAGCATGGTAACTTGTTTTCCACCCCGTAAATTTCAATGTGGAGGTGTCTTTGAGTCTAAAATGAATTTCTTGTAGGCAGCATTTTGATGGTTTTTTTTTTTTATCCATTCTGAGACCCTGTGTCTTTTGATTGAGGCATTTAGCCCTTTAACATTCAGGGTAACTATTGAGATATGAATTTATTGCCATATTATTACCTATAAGGTGACTTTTACTGTATATTGTCTCTGTTCCTTTCTGATCTACTACTTTTATGGTCTCTATTTGCTTAGAGGACCCCTTTCAATATTTTCTGTAGAGCTGGCTTGGTGTTTGCAAATTCTTTCAGTTTTTGTTTGTCCTAGAAGCTTTTTATCTCTCCTTCTATTTTCAATGATAACCGAACAGGATATTATATTCTTGGTTGTATGTTTTTCTCATTTAATGCTCTGAATATATCATGCCAGTTCTTTCTGGCCTGCCAGGTCCCTGTGGATAAGTCCTCTGCCAATCTAATATTTTTACTGTTGTATGCTACAGACTTTTTGTCCCGGGTTGCTTTCAGGATTTTCTCTTTGTTGTTAAGACTTGTAAATTTTAGTATTAGATCATGGGATGTGGACCTATTCTTATCGATTTTGAGGAGGATTCTCTGTACCTCCTGGATTTTGATGCTTGTTCCCTATTTTAGGGAAATCCTCTACATTAATTCTCTCCAATATACCTTCTGCCCCCCTCTCTCTTTCTTCTTCTTCTGTAATCCCAATTATTCTGATGCTGTTTCATCTTATGGTATCACTTATCTCTCAGATTCTCCCCTTGTGGTCCAGTATTTTTTTGTCTCTCTTTTGCTCACCTTCTTTATTCTCTGTCATTTGGCCTTCTGTATCACTAATTCTTTCTTTTGCCTCATTTATCCCAGCAGTAAGAGCCTACACTTTTGATTGCACCTCATTAATAGCTTTTTTGATTTCTACTTGGTTAGATTTTAGTTCTTTTATTTTTCCAGAAAGGGCTTTTATTTCTCCAGACAGGATTTCTCTAATATCTTCTGTGCCTTTTTTGAGCGCAGATAGCACCTTGAGAATCGTCATTCTGAACTCTAGATCTGATATATTACCAATGTCTGTATTGATTAGGTCCCTAGCCTTTGGTACTGCCTCTTTTTCTTTTCTTTTCTTTTTTTTGTGGTGAGTTTTTCTGCCTTATCATTTTATCCAGATAAGAATTTATGAAGGGGCAAATAAAATACTGAAAGTGTGGCCGAGACCCCAGGAAAATGTGCTTTAACCAAATCCAAAGAGACCCCAAATCATGCGGGGCTGAAAGGGGGTAAAAAGAAGTTCAGAAAAAAAATAAAAAAAGAAAACATTATGCTGAGTGAAATAAGTCAAGCAGAGAGAGTCAATTATCATATGGTTTCATTTATTTGTGGAGCATAACAAATAACATGGAGGACAAGGGGAGATGGAGAGGAGAAGGGAGTTGAGGGAAATTGGAAAGGGAGGTGAACCATGATAGACTATGTACTCTGAAAAACAATCTGAGGGTTTTGAAGGGGCAGGGGTTGGGAGGTTGGGGGGTACCAGGTGGTGGGTATTGGGGGGCACATATTGCATGGAGCACTGGGTGTGGTGCAAAAACAATGAATACTGTTATGTGGAAAAGAAATAAAAAATTAAAAAAATAAAACAAATAAAGAAAAAATATAAAAAAGAAAATATATATATATTAGAATGGTGACTAGAACAGGGTCACCCACTTTATTTTGGGAGTATTTTGGTCTCTTAGAAGAAACTACCTCCCAAAATTTTAAAGAGTGAAAAACATATATAAGGGTAAACACAATGAAGGGATGGACTATGACTATAAAGATAAAAAAATTTTTTTTAATTTCTAAAAAAGGAGTTGATAAGATAAGTTGGTTGGGAGAATAAAGAAAAAGAAAGTGGAGAGAATTTACTCGGGGTGGAGACTAGAAGAAGCCTGGTGTTAGATTTAGGGTGTATTTTGATCTATTAGAAGAAGTTCTACCCAGAATTTTTTAGATGAGAAAACCCCATGTGTATACAAAAAATAAAGTTAGATACAATGAAGGATAAAATATGACTGTAACAATGAAGGTTCAAAAAAGAGTTTTTTTTTTTTTAAATGAATGGTATTGTTAGATAAACTAGTTAAAAACACTAAAAGAGGAAAGGGTAAAAGTTAAAAAAATTTAGCAGAAGAAAAAAAATAAAATTAAAAAAATTAATTAACTTTGCAAGACTAAAGAATCATGGGGAGAAAGCCATGAATTCCACGCTTTGCTTTCTCCTCCTCCGGCATTCTGCTGTTCTTGGTACGTGAACTTGCTCTTGGCTGGATTTCTTGTTGATCTTCTGGGGGAGGGGTGTGTTGTATTGTTTCTCAAGTGTCTTTGCCCAGGCAGAACTTCACTGCCCTTACCAGGGCCCAGTCTAAGTAATCTGCTTGGGTTCGCTTTTGGGAGCTTTTGTTCCCTGAACACTTTCCATAGAGTTCTGAAGGATGGGAATGAAAATGGCTGCCTCCCAATCTCTGGCCTGGAGGAGCTGAGAGCTCAGGGCCCCACTCCTCAGTGAGCCCTCAGAGAAAAGCAGTCAGCCACTCCCATCTCCCTGGCCTCTGGCTGCACTCTGAGCTCACCCACCCTGTGTCCAAGCATCTCTGTCTCTGGCACACAGCTCTGCCTGGAATCTCTGAACCCCATAGATCCCTGAGCTATTACAGAGGGGTCTCCTGGGATCTTGGGGGGTCCCCACTCACAGAACAGTGGCCTGTACCACAGATTATGGTTCAAGGTAATCCTGAATTGAGAGCTCATTCCTTGGCTCCGTCTCTGTAGCCAGCTTCCCTGCTCTAATACCTGTGAGCTCTGCAACACTCAGACACCCCCGATCCTTCTGTGACCCTGCAGGACCTGAGGCCATGCTGTCCCTGTGTGGGCTTCACCCCAGTTTAGCCTCTGGAGAGATGTCCCTTAGTGGAGCAGACTTTTAAAGGTTCTGATTTTGGGCTCCATTGCTCTGCTGCTTGCTGGGAGCCAGCCCCTCCCCCCACGGTCTATCTTCCTGTCGCTTTGGATTCACTTCTCTGCCGGTCCTACCTTTCAGAAAGTAGTCAATTTTCTGTTTGTAGAATTGTTGCTCTTCTTCTCTTCAATCTCCTGTTGGATTTGTAGGTGTTCAGAATGGTTTGCTAAGCTATCTAGCTGATCTCCTGCTACCTGATGTCGTCTCAGCCTGCTACATCTCCACCAAATTGACTCCCCCCCCACCCAAGAGAATTTGTTGAGGGAAAGAATAGTCTTTTCAAATTGTGCCAGGACAATTAGGTAGCCACATGCAAAAGAATGAATTTGTTTCTCTATCAAACACCACATACATATTTTAACTGAAAATAGATCAATAACCTAAATGTCACACCTAAAGTTTTAAAATTCTTTTGGCAGGATGCCTGGTGGCTCAGTCAATTAAGCATCTATCTTTGGCTCAGGTCATCAATCCCGGGGTCCTGGGATTGAGAACTCATTGGCGGGCTCAGTACTCATCAGGAAGACTGCTTCTCCCTTTCCATCTCCCTCTGGCCCTCCCCCTGACTCATCTTTCTTGTGTGTGCTCTCTCTCTTGCTCTCAAATACAATATTAAAAAAAACCACTTTTGGTAAAATGTAGGCATAAATCTTCATAACTTTAGGGAAGGCTATGGTTTTCTTAGATATGACAGCAAAAGCACAAGCAACCAGAGAAAAAAATAGACAAATTGGACTTAATCAAAATTAAAAAGTATGCATTTCAAGACCATCATCAAGAAAGTGAAAACACAACCCAGAGAATGTGTGATATTTGCATATCATGTATCTGATAAGGATCTTGTATACAGAATACATGAAGGATTCTTAAAATTCAATAATAAAAGTGAATAATCCGATTAAAATTTTTGCAAAGAATTTGAGTGTTTTTACAAAGAAGATATATGAATCAGCTTTGAAAAGATGCTCAACATCAGTAGCTGTTGAGAAATGTAATTCAAGACCACAATAAGAAACCACTTCAGTTACACTAAGATGGCTATAATAAAAATATAGATAATAAAGTATTGGCAAACATGTGGAGAAATTAGAATTCTCCATCCTTCCTTGATGGGATTGCCAGCCACTTTGGAAAACAGTTTGGTAGTTCTTCAAAAATGTTAAACATATAATTACCATATGGCCTAGCAAATACACTCCTAGACATGAGAAATGAAAAATCAGTGTTCATAAACTGAAAACAATTCAAATGTTAAACAACTAATGAGTGGGTTAAAAATGTGTTATATGTGTGCAATAGAATATTGTTTGGGCATAGAAAAACATGATGCATGCTACAACATCAGTGAGCCCTGAAAATATGTTAAGTGAAAGACACCTGACACAAAAGGTCATGCATTATATGATTCCATTTATATGAAATGTCCAGGATATGCAAATCTATAGAAACAGAAAGTAGTTTGGTATTTTACAGGGGATGAGAGAAGGTAGGAAGTGAAAATGGGTATGAGGTTTTTTTCGGGAGTGATAAAATGTTCTGGAATTAGATAACAGTGATGCTTGTGCAACCTTGTGAATATAGTAAAAGACACTGAAGTGTACACTCTAAAATGACATCCATCTAAAATGATGGATGTCATGGTAGTGAATTATATCTCTGTAAAGTTGTTCTAAAAGTATATATATGGCTTGTGTGAGATCTTATGCAAGTCACTCAAGATTTCTTCATTTTGGTTTCTTCCTCTGTCAAAGGAGAAAAACAATCACTGCCCTTTATATTATAAGGATCAAGTGTGAGAAAAGATATAAAGCATACAGTGCTTTATAAATTAGAAGACTTATTTCTTTTATGCTTCTAATTCCTCTCCTGCACTTATGGGAGGTCTGTTTGTAGTTACGTTGGGAATTATAAGGTTAGAAAAGCTGACCATTAATTTAAAAATATATTTTATTTAAATTAATTTAGTTAGCATATACTGTATTATTAGTTTCAGGGGTAGAATTTAGTGATTTATCAGTTTTTGCATATAACACCCGGTGCTCAGCATGACATCCTTAATACCCATCCCCCAATTACCCCAACCCAAACCAACTCCCCTCCAGCAACCCTCAATTTGTTTCCTATAGTTAAGAGACTCTTATAGTTTGCCTCTCTCTGTTTTCATCTTATTTTATTTTTCCTTCCCTTTCCCTATGCTCATCTGTTTTGTTTCTTAACTTTCATGTATGAGTGAAATCATATGGTATTTGCCTTTCTCTGACTGGCTTATTTAATTTAGCATAATACCCTCTAGTTCCATCCATATCATTGCAAATGACAAGATTCCATTCTTTTTGACAGATGAGTAGTATTCTGTGTGTGTGTTTGTGTGTGTGGGTGTATACACCCACACACACATATACAACCCATATTCTTTATCCATTCATCCATTCATCTGTCAATGGACATCTGGGGTCTTCCACAGTTTGGCTATTGTGGACATTTCTGCTATGAACAATGTGGTGCATGTGACCCTTTGAATCACTATGTTGTATCCTTCGGATAAATACCTTGTAGTGCAATTGCTAGGTCCTAGGGTAGTTCTATTTTTAACTTTTTGAGGAAACTCCATATTGTTTTCCAGAATGAGAAACCAACCATTTTGTTGACATCCTCGTGTCATTTCAACCCCCTGCAACATACACATATGCATTTCCAACTGAGCAAAATTTTCACTGTTAGCATGTAAGGAAAGTCTTGTTTTCTTCCTTTCCAAAGGAAAAATGCAAGCTATTGCATTAAGTTACACAGCAAGCTTTTAAGAAACCTGATTTTAGGATGGAAAAAATAAATACAGCTTACAGTTAAAAGCAAAACAGAGGGGCCAGCAAAGTGACTACATAACTAATCTCCTTTTTCTTCTAAGAGCAACACCCTTTTTATACTGTTAAAGTTGTTTTAGATCAAATAATGGGCAATAAACCTCCCAAGTCATCATGTGTTGTTAATTCTTCCTTCCTGATTGAAGCCAGAGAGACTGGCCTGTGGATGGAACATGGCATTTATAACAGAAGCACAGTCAAATGCAGTTGAAGGATGTGTCTATAAATACATATAGACACATGGAAACGTGTGCACATGTGTCTTTATTTTATTTGATTGTGCCATTTGTGTATAACCCCTTAGGGTATAAGTCAGTTTCATATTAATTAAAATGTATGAAGCCTCATAAAATGGTATTAAAATGACAGGCTTAAGTTGCCATCCCTTTAGAAAAGGTCTATAAAAAAGATGAATCTTGCCCTGCTCATCTTTTCACCTGTGTCTTATATTCATACATAAGTAGAGATACAGAGCTCACAAACCCCTTTTATACTAGAATTTGCTTGAGTATTGCTTGAGGTTTTGAGTTCTGTTGTCATTGGATCAACTTTAAGTATTTCAGTCGTACTTCATTTATCCAAACTTGTCTCTTTTTGCTTCCTAACAAAGATCCCCTGCTTCAAGACTGCGTCCTCACTGCCTCATGCTCACTTTATATTTATTCTACCCTTCCCATTCCTCATGGCCTTTCTGTACCTTACCTACCTATTTCTTTTTCCTTTCCTACATATTTTTAGCATTCTTTTTAAAAAATTTTTTTATTTTTTAAAAACATAAAATACATTTTTATCCCCAGGGGTACAGGTCTGTGAATTGCCAGGTTTACACACTTCACAGAACTCACCATAGCACATACCCTCCCCAATGTCCATAACCCCACCTCCCTCTCCCAAACCCCCTCCCCCCAGCAACCCTCAGTTTGTTTTGTGAGATTAAGGGTCACTTATGTTTTGTCTCCCTCCCAATCCCATCTTGTTTCATTCATTCTTCTCATACCCCCTTAACCCCCATGTTGCATCTCTACTTCCACATATCAGGGAGATCATATGATAGTTGTCTTTCTCCGCTTCACTTATTTTGCTAAGCATGATACCCTATAGTTCCATCCACATTGTCACAAATGGCAAGATTTCATTTCTTTTGATGGCTGCATAGTATTCCATTGTGTATATAACACTTCTTCTTTATCCATTCATCTGTTGATGGACATCTAGGTTCTTTCCATAGTTTGGCTATTGTGGACATTGCTTCTATAAACATTCGGGTGCATGTGCCCCTTCGGATCACTACGTTTGTATCTTTAGGGTAAATACTGAGTAGTGCAATTGCTGGGTCATAGGGTAGTTCTATTTTCAACATTTTGAGGAACCTCCATGTTGTTTTCCAGAGTGGTTGTACCAGCTTACATTCCCACCAACAGTGTAGGAGGGTTCCCCTTTCTCCGCATCCTCGCCAGCATCTGTCATTTCCTGACTTGTTGATTTTAGCCATTCTGACTGGTGTGAGGTGATATCTCATTGTGGTTTTGATTTGTATTTCCCTGATGCTGAGGGATGTGGAGCACTTTTTCAAGTGTCTGTTGGCCATCTGGATGTCTTCTTTGCAGAAAGTCTATTCCTGTCTTCTGCCCATTTCTTGATTGGATTATTTGTTCTTTGGGTGTTAAGTTTGCTAAGTTCTTTATAGATTTTGGACACTAGCCCTTTATCTGATATGTCGTTTGCAAATATCTTCTCCCATTCTGTCAGTTGTCTTTTGATTTTGTTAACTGTTTCCTTTGCTGTGCAAAAGCTTTTGATCTTGATGAAATCCCAATAGTTCATTTTTGCCCTTACTTTTGGCAATGTTCCTAGGAAGATGTTGCTGCAGCTGAGATTGAAGGGGTTGCTGCCTGTGTTCTCCTCAAGGATTTTGAGGGATTTCTTTCTCACATTGAGGTCCTTCATCCATTTTGAGTCTATTTTCGTGTGTGGTGTAAGGAAATGGTCCAGTTTCATTTTTCTGCATGTGGCTGTCCAATTTTCCCAACACCATTTATTGAAGAGTCTGTCTTTTTCCCATTGGACATTCTTTCCTGCTTTGTCAAAGATGAGTTGACCATAGATTTGAGGGTCTATTTCTGGGCTCTCTATTCTGTTCCATTGATCTATGTGTCTGTTTTTGTGCCAGTACCATGCTGTCTTGATGATGACAGCTTTGTAATAGAGCTTGAAGTCCGGAATTGTGATGCCACCAACTTAGGCTTTCTTTTTCAAGATTCCTTTGGCTATTCGTGGACTTTTCTGGTTCCATATAAATTTTAGGATTATCTGTTCCATTTCTTTGAAAAAAAAAAAAGGATGATATTTTGATAGGGATTGCATTAAATGTGTAGATTGCTTTAGGTAGCATAGACATTTTCACAATATTTGTTCTTCCAATCCAGGAGCATGGAACATTTTTCCATTTTTTTGTGTCTTCCTCAATTTCTTTCATGAGTACTTTATAGTTTTCTGAGTATAGATTCTTGGCCTCTTTGGTTAGGTTTATTCCTAGGTATCTTATAGTTTTGGGTGCAATTGTAAATGGGATTGACTCCTTAATTTTTCTTTCTTCTGTCTTGTTGTTGGTGTAGAGAAATGCAACTGATTTCTGTGCATTGATTTTATATCTTGACACTTTACTGAATTCCTGTACAAGTTCTAGCAGTTTTAGAGTGCACTCTTTTGGGTTTTCCACATATAGTATCATATCATCTGCGAGGAGTGATAGTTTGAGTTCTTCTTTGCCTATTTGGATGCCTCTAATTACTTTTTGATGTCTGATTGCTGAGGCTAGGAATTCTAGTAATATGTTGAATAGCAGTGGTGATAATGGACATCCCTGCCATGTTCCTGACCTTAGCGGAAAAGCTTTCAGTTTTTCTCCATTGAGAATGATATTTGCGGTGGGTTTTTCATAGATGGCTTTGATGATATTGAGGTATGTGCCCTCTATTGCTACACTTTGAAGAGTTTTGATCAGGAAGGGATGCTGTACTTTGTCAAATGCTTTTTTAGCATCTATGGAGAGTATCATATGGTTCTTGTTCTTTCTTTTACTAATGTATCACATTGATTGATTTGCGGATGTTAAAACAACCTTACATCCCTGAAATAAATCCCATTTGGTCATGGTGAATAATCTTTTTAATGTACTGTTGAATCCTATCGGCTAGTATTTTGGTGAGAATTTTCGCATCTGTGTTCATCAAGGATATTGGCTTGTAGTTCTCTTTTTTGATGGGATCCTTATCTGGTTTTGGGATCAAGGTGATGCTGGCCTCATAAAATGAGTTGGGAAGTTTTCCTTCCATTTCTATTTTTTGGAACAGTTTCAGGGGAATAAGAATTAGTTCTTTAAATGTTTGGTAGAATTCCCCTGGGAAGCCGTCTGGCCTTGGGCTTTTGTTTGTTTGGAGATTTTTGATGACTGCTTCAATCTCCTTACTGGTTATGGGTCTGTTCAGGTTTTCTATTTCTTCCTGGTTCAGTTGTGGTAGTTTATATGTCTCTAGAAATGCATCCATTTCTTCCAGATTGTCAAATTTGTTTGTGTAGAGTTGCTCATAGTATGTTCTTATAATTGTTTGTATTTCTTTGGTGTTGGTTGTGATCTCTCCTCTTTCATTCATGATTTTATTTATTTGGGTCCTTTCTCTTTTCTTTTTGATAAGTCTGGCCAGGGATTTGTCAATCTTATTAATTCTTTCAAAGAACCAGCTCCTAGTTTCATTGATTTTCTCTATTTTTTTTTGTTTGTTTCTATTTAACTGATTTCTGCTCTGATCTTTATGATTTCTCTTCTCCTGCTGGGTTTAGGGTTTCTTTCTTGTTCTTTCTCCAGCTCCTTTAGATGTAGGGTTAGGTTGTGTACTTGAGGCCTTTCTTGTTTCTTGAGAATGGCTTGTACTGCTATATATTTTCCTCTCAGGACTGCCTTTGCTGTGTCCCACAGATTTTGAACCGTTGTGTTTCATTATCATTTGTTTCCATGAATTTTTTAAATTATTCTTTAATTTCCTGGTTGACCCATTCATTCTTTAAAAGGATGCTCTTTAGTCTCCATGTATTTGGGTTCTTTACAAATATTCTCTTGTGATTAAGTTCTAGCTTCAGAGCATTGTGGTCTGAAAATATGCAGGGAATTACCCCAATCTTTTGATACCAGTTGAGACCTGATTTAGGACCGAGGATGTGTTCTATTCTGGAGAATGTTCCATGTGCACTAGAGAAGAATGTGTATTCTGTTGCTTTGGGATGAAAAGTTCTGAATATATCTGTGATGTCCATCTGGTCTAATGTGTCATTTAAGGCCTTTATTTCCTTGTTGATCTTTTGCTTGGATGATCTTTCCATTTCAGTGATGGGTGTGTTAATGTCCTCTACTATTACTGTATTATTATCGATGTGTTTCTTTGAGTTTGTTATTAAGTGGTTTATATCATTGGCTGCTCCCACGTTAGAGGCATAGATATTTAAAATTGTTAGATCTTCTTGTTGGACAGACACTTTGAGTATGATATAGTGTCCTTCCTCATCTCTTATTATAGTCTTTGGCTTAAAATCTCATTGATCTGATATATGGATTGCCACCCCTGCTTTATTCTGATGTCCATTAGCATGGTAAATTGTTTTCCACCCCCTCACTTTCAGTGTGGAGGTGTCTTCGGGTGTAAAATGAGTTTCTTGTGGGCAATATATAGATGGGTTTTGTTTTTTAATCCATTCTGATACCCTGTGTCTTTTGGTTGGGGCATTTAGCCCATTAACATACAGGGTAACTATTGAGAGATATGAATTTAGTGCCATTGTATTGCCTGTAAGGTGACTGTTACTATATATGGTCTCTGTTCCTTTCTGATCTACTACTTTTAGGCTCTCTCTTTGATTAGAGGACCCCTTTCAATATTTCCTGTAGAGCTGGTTTGGTGTTTGCAAATTCTTTCAGTTTTTGTTTGTCCTGGAAGCTTTTAATCTCTCCTTCTATTTTCAATTTTAGCCTAGCTGGATATAGTATTCTTGGATGCATGTTTTTCTCATTGAGTGCTCTAAATATATCATGCCAGCTCTTTCTGGCCTGCCAGGTCTCTGTGGATAAGTCAGCTGCCAATCTAATATTTTTATCATTGTATGTTACAGACTTCTTTTCCTAGGCTGGTTTCAGAATTTTCTCTTTGTCACTATGACTTGTAAATTTTACTATTGGGTGACAGGGTGTGGACCTATTCTTATTGATTTTTGAGGAGGGTTCTCTGCACCTCCTGGATATTGATGCTTGTTCCCTTTGCCATATTAGGGAAATTCTCTCCAATAATTCTCTCCAATATACTTTTCCTCCCCTCTCTCTTTCTTATTCTTCTGGGATCCTAAATTTTCTAATGTTGTTTCATCTTATGGTGTCACTTATCTCTCGAATTCTTCCCTTGTGGTCCAGTAGCTGTTTGTCCCTCTTTTGCTCAGGTTCTTTATTCTCTGTCATTTGGTCTTCTATATTGCTAATTCTTTCTTCTGCGTCATTTATCCTAGCAGTGCGAGCCTTCATTTTTTATTGCACCTCATTAATAGCTTTTTTGATTTCAACTTGGTTAGATTTTAGTCCTTTTATTTCTCCAGAGAGGGCTTTTATCTCTCCAGAGAGGGTTTCTCTAATATCTTCCATGCCTCTTTTGAGCCTAGCAAGAACCTTGAGAATCATCATTCTGAACTCTAGATCTGACATATTTCCAATGTCTGTATTGATTAGGTTCCTAGCCTTCGGTACTGCCTCTTATTCTTTTTTTTGTGGTGAATTTTTCTGCCTTGTTATTTTGTCCAGATAAGAGTATATAAAGGAGCAAGTAAAATACTAAAAGGGTAGCAAAGACCCTAGGAAAATACACTTTAACCAAATCAGAAGGGATCCCAAATCATGAGGGGGAGAAATGGGATAAAAATAGGTTCAGAAAAAAAAGAAATAATTAAAAAAAGAACATGAATAAAGAAAAAATATAAAAAAGAAATATATATATTAGATAAACTAGTTAAAATATTTAAAAATATAAGCGTGAAAGTAAAAAAAAGTTTAGTAGAAGAAGAAAAAAATTAAAAAAAAATTAATTGCAAGACTATAGAATCATGGGGAGAAAGCCATGAGTTCTGTGCTTTGCTTTCTCCTCCTCTGGAATTCCGCTGCTCTCCTTGGTATTGAACCTGCACTCCTTGGCTGGTGAAATATGTCCTGGCTGGATTTCTTATTGATCTTCTGGGGGAGGGGCTTGTTGTAGTGATTTTCAAGTGTCTTTGCCTCAGGTGGAATTGCACTGCCCTTTCCAAGGGCTGGGCTGAGTAATCAGCTTTGGTTTGCTTTCAGGAGCTTTTGTTCCTGGAATGCTTTCCATAGAGGTCTGGAGGACGGGAATGAAAATGGCAGCCTCCCAGTCTCTGGCCCAGAGGAGCCGAGAGCTTGGGGCCCCACTCCTCAGTGCGCCCTCAGAGAATAGCGGCCAATTACTCCTGTCTCCCTGGCCTCTGGCCATGCTCCGAGCTCACTGAGCCTGCGACCGGTTCAAGGTAACCCCGAGCTGAGAGCTCACTCCTCGGCTCTGTCTCTGTAGCCAGCTTCCCCGTTCTAATTCCTGCAAGTTCTGCAACACTCAGACACCTCCAGTCCTTCTGTGACCCTGTGGGACCTCGGGCCACACTGACCCCGTGTGGGCTTCACCCCAGTTTAGCCTCTGGAGCAATGTCCCTCAGCAGAACAGACTTTTAAAAGTCCTGATTTAGTGCTCCGTTGCTCTGCCACTTGCCAGGTGCTGGCCCCTCCTCCGCAACCTATTTTCCCATCGTTTTCGATTCACTTCTCTGCCAGTCCTACCTTTCAGAAAGTGGTTGATTTTCTGTGTCTAGAATTGCTGTTCTTCTCTTTGATCTCCCGTTGGATTTGTAGGTGTTTGCAATCTTTAGATAAGCTCTCTAGCTGATCTTCTGCTACCTGATGTAGTCTCAAGCTTGCTACTTCTCCACCATCTTGACTCCTCCTGCCTACCTATTTTTAAAGTCTTTTCTCCTTTGCCTCCTTCATGAAGGCATTTGGAAACCACTTAATTCTATAGTAATCTCTCTTTTTGCTGAGAGTTCTTATGGCACCTATAGTCTCTGCCAAATATTCTCAACCATGACATTGCAATACCAGTTGTGAGTTGTATCTTAATGTGGTAATAATAATCAATTTATTTTGAGAGGGATTATATATGTACATGTGTATATGTGTATGTGTGTGTATTCAAATATATTAGTCATATGATAGACATCTGTTTAAACCACTTGTACTCAGATGGATATAATTTCTTGAATGTGAGAGAAGAGCTTGAATTATTGGAATCCTGAATACTCTTGTATGACTATCTTAGCATGTAAATATTCATACATATATTCATTCTGTAGATATTTATTGAGTCCCTGCTCTATTCCAACTATAGGGAACATATTCATTATATATGTTGTAGAGAGGAAAAAAGTTTACAACTGCTCACTTTTACCATACAATTTGGTACCTAACTATATATTATCTGATATTAGCCCCTAATTGTTTCTTAGGGCCAAGTTTTCTTTCCCTAGCCACAACTGAAGCTTTTTGAAGTCAGTAAAGTATATTTTAATCCTCTTTAGCAACTAGTACAGGAATGGACAATCTGTATATAGATGTTTAATAAGTACCAGTGATTGGTTAAAATATTTTTAGTGAGAGAATAAGATACTGGTAAAATTAAAGTGCACATGAGAAGCCAGAAAATCTTATATTTTTACTCTCCACTTAAAATTATAAGCTATTAAATTGTCATCACTCCAGCTTTTCTTTATTTCACTTTTTATTCTCTACTTGAAATTACATTAATTAATGAAAGAACAGTGAGTTTGAATGTCCTGGGGGTATTTAATTTCTTTTTCTCTATCTAAAATCTGATATTTTAAGAATTAAAAAAATGTATTTAGAGAACAGAATGTGTATAGGTAGAAGGAGGATTTTTAAAATAAAGTGTATATTTTTCTAGTAATTTTAATTAGAAAGCAAAACAGAATCCAATAATTTTAAAGCTAGGGGGAACTTTAGCAAATATCCAGTCCATACTGTCATTTGCGAATATCTTCTCCCATTCCGTGGGTTGCCTCTTTGTTTTGTTAACTGTTTCCTTTGTTGTACAGAAGCAAATATCCAGTCCAAATCACTTATTTTACAGTTGAAAAACTTGAGGTCCAGTCAAGTAAGGACTTGCTCAAGGTCATACAGTCTGGGGACAAAATGAATGTTCTCAGTAATCTGGATGCACATGGTTGGCTTTAGTGCCCTGGATTTTATTTGCTGAGAATGGCAGAAGCATAGAAAGATAGAATGAATGAATGTCTATTACCTGGGAAATAACCTGCGAAACGACAAAGCTGACACACTCATTGACATGGTAAATTATAAGTGGCTTAAAGAAATTCTTAACCATTTTTCTAGCCAAATGGTGCAAAATGAAGAAAGATAATAAATAATCTGGAAATGATTGATATGGTGATAGTCTCCTAAAGAGGACAAAGGGCTAGCTAGTTCCATGCTTCTCACTTAATCACAACTAATCATGGATTATTTCCTGAACTTCTGGTGTGATGGTGTAATTTCAAAATACATGAACATGGGAGCATTTTAAATTAAAAACAAAACAAAGCAAAACAAAACAAAACAGTGCCATTCTTAGAATTTTCAGCTGTTTCAATCTGTTTCATTTTTACACCATTCCTCCAAGACTTCAGCAGAAAAGTATTCTTGTCTTCATTATCTGGTTGATAATCATTTCCCTGTTTAAACATAGCCTGTATTCTACACATATACTTTATAGCCTTGCTATTATAGTATTTACTAAAGAGTAGCTTTTGGCATAAAGAGGACTAGGATTGTACTTGATTTGAATTCTTTTGGTTAACTGAGGAATGATTATATACATAGATCATAATTTTAAGAGAAGATCTGGTACCAACAGGGTCTCCCCCTGAGGTGATTGTGCTCATCACAGAAACTTTTGGAGCTAAACTGGACCTTGAAAAGGATCCAGTACAGGATTTTCATAAGAGTCAGTGTGCCCCTTGGAACAGTCTGGAATGTGGCCAGTGAAAGAAAATTCTTGATCAATTAAATTTTGAAAATAGAGAGCACAGCCTGTTTCCTTCTTAAAAGTTCTCAATCTATGTGAATATACTTCAGTGTTCTAAGAAGCATTGTGTTAAAGAAACCTGATTAATTCTATCCAGTATATTACTCGTTCTTGCATAACATTTACTAACATCCCAGGAAACAAGATTCTTGGTAGATATACTAGAAAAAACTGATTCAGGCAATCCCCTAGAGAGCTGGGTCATATAACAAACTTTTGTTGTTAGGTGCAATATACTTCAGCACCTTTCAGTAGAGGGTATAATGCTGAGGATAACAACAAGACAAAGTGCAACTGTGCTCCTCTTCTACACTTTTGCTTCCCTTTTTATATGCCATAGATTTCTTTCTCGTAACATCTTTCTCTAAAATTGCTTTCTCTAAAGCAGTTGCAGTGATATCCATCATATAACGCCTTTTGTTTCTTTAACTCTTCTCATTAATGTTATAATGAGATATATTATATCAGAGTTATATATATCAGAGTTATAATAAACTCTGATCTGTACCTCTTGATTACATGATTTCTCTAGTTCTTCATGTGGCTAGATTTTTCTTACCTCTCAAGTTTAAGCTTAAATGCTACCTCTTCAGTGAAGCCTCCCCTGGCCACTATATAAGTTGCCTTTCCTCTCCCACAACCATTACTCTGCAGCACTGTATTCCCTTCTTTTATTGCACTTCATAGTTTTGCTCACAATGTGCCCTTAGCACAGTGCCTGGCCCATAGTAGGTACTCAATAAATACTTATTGAATAAATGAATGAATAAAACAAGGAATCAAAACAGTCTCTTTTAACAGTTTCCATTGTTAAAAGTGACTCTCTTCATCTTCCTTGCCCTCTGGGTTCTTTATAACACTTCTTAAATTGGAGGACCCACTGAGTGATTTGTGGGATTTCCTAATCCATCAGTATGGCATGATTTTCTCACACAGTCTACTCATAGACCCATTCTTCTTCAAGTTAAATAACATCATTTATTTCCTTCACTACAGTAAAGATGTGATGCATTATTCCTTTAAGAGAGCATTGTAAGATTTCTAGAAGTTCAGTGGGGAAAACAGTGGGAATATTTACAAGGAAGGTAAGAAATGAAAGGTTTCCATCATAGGAAAGACATACTTTGATTGATGCAGTAGATTAGATTACACTTCAAAAATATCTACCTCCTCCAGTCTCCATGGGATGAATATACCTTCATATCCCTTGAATTCAATCATATGATTTGCTTTCCTCGATGGGATGTTAACAGACCTGGTGTGAACAGAGACATGAAATATGCATGTGATTTGTGCTTCTACCATCACCATAAAAAGAGTCAGCTTGGGTCCCAGAATAAATATACATAAGCAGATTGAGCCTGTCTTTTAGCATGCTGAGCCAAGCCCGGCAGGACCTGTAGCTAGAAGCTAAATCCAGTCTAGATCAGGCAACCATTGCTAATCTAGACTCATGGATGAGAATAAATGGTTGTTCTTTAAAGCCACTGAATTTGGGTTGCTCTTTATTTTTGCTTTTACTAGCAATAGATGACTGGCAATTGACCTCTGGTCAGTCTGTTAGTTTTATCAGAGCACTTCAGTAATTTTTGAGTACTTCATTATGGCCTTTTTAGGACAATATATGAAAATGGCTTTCCAGTCAAGGGAGAGACCCACTTTTGCTGAAAGTTTTGGCGAATAGGTAGAGGCTTATCAGTTTAGCTACTGCCTTAGATTGAGAGATGGGATGGAGCTAAATTGATCTGGGTAAGAAAAGCAAAAAAGAAAAAAAAAAGATTGGGGGGAAGGTTGAATGAAGGCAGGAACAAAAGGAGGAAGAAACTGGCAGCTAGTTGTTGAAGAGGATGTTTGGGGGAGAAACGCCTATTCCTTGAGGATTTTGATTAGTTATTTGCTCTTTGATGTAAATTTTTTTTCCTCCTCAAACAAAATCTCTAATAAAATCTCCATTGTCCACTACTATGTTATACAGGGGTTTTCTTATTTTTATTTTATTTTTTTATTAACACATAATGTATTATCTGTTTCAGGAGTACAGGTCTATGAATCATCAGTCTTAACACAATTCACAGCACTCACCATAGCACATACCCTCCCCAGTGTCCATAACCTAGCCACCCTATCCCCTCCCCCCTCCCCCAGTAACCCTAAGTTTGTTTCCTGAGATTAGGAGTCTTTTATGGTTTGTCTCCCTACCTGGTCCCATCTTGTTTCATTTATTCCCTCCATGCTCCCCATAACCCCCCCCCACCCTGCCTCTCAAATTCCTCATATCAGAGAGATCATATGATAATTGTCTTTCTCTGATTGACTTATTTTGCTTAGCATAATACCCTCTAGTTCCATCCCCATTGTTGCAAATGGCAAGATTTCATTTTTTCTTTTGATGTGGTGTAATTCTGAATCCTGCTTTGGAATTGACCTGGGCATTATTAGAGGCCAAAAAAAGGCTTAGGTTTTAACACCTAGGTTAGAAGTGCTAAATTACTGGGGCGCCTGGGTGGTTCAGTGGGTTAAGCCGCTGCCTTCGGCTCAGGTCATGATCTCAGGGTCCTGGGATCGAGTCCCGCGTTGGGCTCTCTACTCAGCAGGGAGCCTGCTTCCCTAACTCTCTCTCTCTGCCTGCCTCTCCATCTACTTGTAATTTCTCTCTGTCAAATTAATAAATAAAATCTTTAAAAAAAAAAAGAAGTGCTAAACTACTGAAGCATTGGGATATATCTGTAAAAGGCAGAAGAGGTACCACTCAGAGAGAGAAAGTGGTTCTTCTAAAACTAGTAACCATTTTGTAAGCTCTAGAGGCTCCCAGGTATTCCTTTTTTTAATTTACTCCTGCCATTTCCACCTTTCTTTTTTTTCCCTTTTTGTAAGAAATGAAGTGTTAAATTTATAGCCCCCTTTGTAATTCAGCCTCCCTGATTACATTGTTTTCCCCTGTTTTTAGAAGTATCCTATGTCCCATAGTTTCTGTGCATACTTCACATGCATGTTAGTGTATTTTGTGTGTTTGTGTGTATTCACAGATAATACAGTATTATTGTTTTTTAAATTTTATATAAATGGCTTTCTGTATACATATCATTCTGCAACTTGCATTTTTCATTTAACATTATGATTGTTTATTCATGCTGATACATACATACCTAGATCATTCATTTAACCTGCTGCTTTGTATTTGTATTACTATATGACTATAAAATAATTTATTCATTTCTGTTGTGATGATTACCTAGATTGTTTCCTATTACAATGCTGTGGCAAATATCCTTGAACATGCTACTTTTTTGTGTGTGCAAGAGTTTTCCTAAGACAAATGATTAGAATTAGAATTACTGGGCATTAGAGAACATTCATATTCAGATTGACTAGTTTTACCAACTTGCTCTCCTATCCAAAAGCATATGAAATTCCACCAGCATTATTAAATTCCTCCTTTCTCTATTTTCTTGAAAATGCATGGTATTGTTAGGCTTTGCATTTTTCCAGTACAGAAAATAGTAACTTACTATTTTAATTTATAGTGTTATCTTGATAACTATTGAGGTTGAATGTATTTTCTTATGTATATTGGGCATTTAAATTTCCTCTTCTGTAAAATGCCTGTTCAAGTCTTTTGCCCATCTTCCTATTGTATTGATTTTCTTATAGATTTGCAGATATTCATTATATATTTTAGATCTCTATCTTTTGTCAGTTATATGCTTTGTAAATCCAATCTGTGTTTTATTTTTAAATGTGTTTATGGTGTATTTTGTATATAAAAGTTTTACATTTTCATGACGTGAACCCTACCAACCTTTTTATTTATATCTTGTGTGTTTCTATTTTGTTTGAGGAAGCCTGAGCATACTGAGTACCTGAGGGAAAAGGTAACTGGGTGGGCAGATGATAGAAGCTAGAGACAAATACCCCTTCATTCCTGTTTTTCTCTTCTTTCTTCCTCCACTATTTCCTCCCTGTTTCCCCATCCTAAAATTGATGGCTTTAACAAACAGGTTAAGCTGTCTTTTGCTTGATTTGTTCAATTTTACATCTATATATCTTTTGCTTTGTTCTGCTGGGCTGTTTTCTTCAAAACTTTTCCTTGGTGAAATTTTTCTTCAAAACTTTTCCCCACCAAAACTTGGTGTCACCAGTAAACATCAGTGGAGAAGATTAGTTTGTGCCATTAGGAATCAAAAATAAATAAACCTCAGGACTGAAATAACTGCGCCAAATGAATTGCTTATATAATGAAAAGTAACAAGCAACATCTCATTTGGTGAACCTCTAATTTTTTTGGTGAGGGAAGACTTTTTAAACAATCATTTTTAAAACCTTTATTCCTTTAAATCACTGCTGCAGTACCACAATGTCACCTCCTTAAACTCCCTCACAGTCTAATCAAAATTGTAACCTGGGTTGGGAATCAGGAGAGAACTAAGAAGAACAAAGGGCAGTGTTACATCAAGCTTCTTAGACTTTCCCCTCAATGCTTCTTTTCTTCCCCCACACCTCACTACACATTACAGCTTGAATTATTTAGTTACTCAAATCAATCCATTTTTCTCTGTTCAGCGGTTGGACAATAAGAGTAAGATTTACTGCAGCAAGTGAATAATAAAAAATGAATTAGCTGAAAACAAACAAAAAGCTGCTTACGTGGCAACCTTTTGTGTTAATCAAAACCTTGAGGACAGTTTGGAGGATCAATATTGACTACAAGATGAAAAGAAGCAAAACTTTCATAGAGAATGGGAGAAAAGGGAGATCTGAGGGGGAAAAAAGACCTAAGGGCAGAGTTCATCAAAAGTGGCCCATGGTAAAATTTTATCCAGTCCTCTGATCAGCCTCTTAGGGAAGCCTCCTCTGTTTGAGAAATGACAGTGTTTTTAACACACATTTCAAAGTTTAGCTTTATTGTTTTATTTGGGGAAGAAAGCCATCTGTCAGTATTCTCCAAATAATCTACATAATTGACTTTCAAACAAGTCTCAAAGAAACAGGCATTTATCACTCTAATTGTGGCAGGTGGAATGTGTGTCACTGCCATTTTATCAAGATAATGGCAAATGGCATTTGAGTTTCTTGTCTTCTGTATTTTCCCAGATCTTTCAATTTATAGATACTACATTCCCTTTTGAAACAAAACTTAGAAAAATGCCAGCATGGCTCCTTGGGCCTAGAGGGGGAGAAACTTTGCCTTTTGACAAGCCCAAGAATCAGCCACCACCTGGCACCCTTCACTTTACTCTTAGGGACTCAGTTGAGGGATAGTCAGTAGGAGAACATCATCATTAAGAATATCTGCACCAGGGCTGGATCCTTAAGAAGTTCTATTCTGTAAATCTGGATCTCTTGACTTGAAGTTTCCTTCAGGTATTCGTGGTTGAATGGGGGTGACTTAGCTTCTAGTCCAAGCTAAGTGAGCTGAACGGCCTCTAGTACCAAAGGGGACTATAGTAGGGGATGGTGTTCTTGTTTCCATAGACCCAGGGTATTGAGATTATCATGAGATTTTTTCTTCTACAACTGAATCCAGTAACTCATATCTGTATGAAATTGCTATTCCACAAAAACTTATATTGAAAAAACATATTAACTCTCAAAACTTCCCTCAAATTCAAGATCCAGGACATCCAAGAATCTTAAAGGCAAAGGAAAATCTTTGTTTTACCTTTTCAGACTCTCTAAAATATGTTTCTTAACTAGGTTAGCTTTAGATGTCCCCATATTTCCTGAGATTAAAGACATAACGGTACTAAATATTTAGCAGGGAGGAACAAAAAGTAAATTGCTAAAGTGAGGTTAAGTGGAAACTTTCTTCCCCAGAGGATTGTAATCACAGAAGAAATGGTGGTGTGATTGGGTTTCCAAAGAAAGGTTGAAAATGTGTTTGCCTGTTAGTAGTCCCATTTCCTTACAGATAAATAAGTTAATTGGTAATCCTTTAAGGGAACAGTAGAAATTGAAGTAGGAGGGGATTTTGTTAAAAAAATAATCCACTGAGGACAAAAATATAAATGAAAACAGCAGTCACATATCTGAGAATTTCTTGTGATCTTGAGTCATTTTTGGTTTCAGGCTATTGTATACATATTTAAGCATATATACACAAAAGATCCATACTTTTATACATATACAGGATATCATATAATCATAATTGTTTCCCAGTTTTGGAAGAAGGAAATATATAAGGCTTGAGTCATGGTTTTAAGACATCATTTCTCTCCCTACCCAGTTAACTCCACTATTGAACTGTCTTTTCTGCTCTGTTTTCTCTCTGATGCACACAGGATGTGGCATTCTGTATTCTGATTAAAGAGTGGAAAACAACAGCAGCATTTGGGCTGAATGGGGCAGAGAAAATCCCAACTGGTGCAACTGGTTATGATGGGCAGTGTTATTCAGTGACCTACTAGGGAAATGAAGGCATTGCCTGGCATACGAATGCAAATATACTTGTTTCATTTGGCATGAATGTCTCTCCCCAGTGTTTTTCACCCAGTGTAGTATAGTACAACAGTGTCTTCAAAGCCTTTCCAGTTGCACAGTGAAATTTCGATCATCATGTAAATTGTGTGTATGACAAACTGAGGGATCATACTTTGAGTGGTATGTGCTATGTGAAAGCAGAGCCATATGCAACCTGTTTGAGGAAAACATAATAGGCATAGCATGCCAGGCCACATCAAAGAAAGGTCTTGTGTGCCTTGGAACATATGAGAATTTTTCTTGTGGAGAAAACAGTTTGGCTTAAATGATTTGGAGCTGAAGGGCAGTGAAATGAATACATAACTGTAGATATTTTTATATACACAGTGAGATATGGAAACGCTGCACTGGAGGATTGTTTTGTATTTATTTCTCACTTCTTTAATTTTCTTTTGAATCTTTTAATCCCTTCAAGTGTGCTGCTCCAAATGCTGGTATCCACCCAGATGCAAAAGAGTAAAAACTGTATGATTCCCTGCATTTGAAGTTCAAGAACAGAAAACACTAATCCACAATAATATAGAATAAATTATTATTCTATAATATAGAATAATTTACAACAGTGATTGTCTCTGAGTGTGTGTCTATATAGAAATGATCTCCCTGATATGAGGAAGTGGTGATGCAACATGGGGGCTTAAGTGGGTAGGATAAGAATCAATGAAACAAGATGGGATTGGGAGGGAGACAAACCATAAGTGACTCTTAATCTCACAAAACAAACTGAGGGTTGCTGGGGGGAGGGGGTTTGGGAGAAGGGGGTGGGATTATGGACATTGGGGAGGGTGAGTGCTGTGAAGTGTGTAAACCTGGTGATTCACAGACCTGTACCCCTGGGGATAAAAATATATGTTTATAAAAAATAAAAAATTAAAAAATAAAAAATAAAATAAAAAAAAAGAAGTGACTGGAAAGAGGCAAGGGGAACTTTTTGGAGTGCTGGCAATACTCTATGTCTTGTTTTGAGGGGTGGTTACCACGATGCTTATATTTGTCAAAATGTATCAAACTAAAAACTTAAAATCTGTGCATTTTATTGTATGTTAATTTTCTTTTTCCATTAAAAACAGAAAAAGAAGTATTTCCAGATCACAGGAACACTGAGGGGCACTGTGGTTCTGGTTAATCCAAAATTCAACTACTTCAGTGTGGGACTCTTTGCCATGAAGGTTTGTTAGGGGTTCCATGAAAAACTTCCTTTCCATATTAAACTCTCTTCAGCAAAATCAAACAAAGGGGCAGCTTTCTTTATATTTTGTGGCATAATTTTACTTTTTAAGTGATATATTTCCCCAAATCAGAGCTATACAGTCTTAAGTGTCACTACAGGTGGAATTCATTCCCTCCAAAAACTATCCTTCTAGCTTCTCATCACAGATACAGTGCCCTTAAAATCTTGTGATTCTCTGTTTCATTGATTGTCTCTCCCACCAGGAAGTCTACTTGAGGGCTGGGCCTGTGTCTGATTTATCACTGTATCACCAGCACCCAGAACAGGGCTTGGCCCATACAGTGAGTTGCTGAGCAAACATTTGTTAAATAAAGTGATCATTATACAGAGGATACCTGTATATACTCACCTAATTTGTTGTTAACTCTTAAGAGGCTACATCTAACTCCATGCATTGCTCTTATTTTCCTATTGCCCATCCTTCCAACATGCTTGGTTCTCTCTACCATTAGTAAAATTAGACAACAAAGGTGGAGACACTAGTTTTTCCAGAAGGATCCAGAAGAAGTACATCTATGCTAGTTTCCTGTAAAACACACACACACACACACACACACACACACACACACAAAACTTTAGGTCACTTTCCATTTTTATATTAGTATGGGTTGGCATTAAAATTTAGTTTTATAGTTATATAAAAAACTAAACTAAACTAAGAAAAAACTATATAGTTTTTAGTTTTATATTAGTATGGGTTGGCATTAAAATAGCTAAAACTTGGAGATTGGACAGTATGAACTACAGGAAATGAAAATGGTACTGATCTTTAGATCAGAAAATGGTGGATTAGAGTGATGTGGTATCAAGGTATTGGGCTAGAGACAGCTAGCCAAGGGAAGAATTGGGCTCTTTAGGGTGATGGAGTATGGCATGTTAAAGACATACTTCAATTACTTATAGCTAAAACTCTCTTTTGGAATTCTTGCAAAAGGCAAATTTAAAACAGAAAAGACTTAGTACCTCAAAAGATGTGGTGCAGGCTGCTGAACATATGGTTTTTAGGAAGATCATCCAGTACACAAGGCTTTGAATACAATAAACTTGTTATCTAGCTGGGTTGTTAAATGTGGAAGTGTTTTTCTAAGAAGTGTTGGTAAAAAATAGTAAGGTTGCCAATCACTGGAGCAGCCTTGCTATTGAAACCTAAGACCTTGAAGAGGGTAGTTTGCTCTTTAAGGCTATTATGAACTTATCCTCCTCATGAGTATCCCAGCTCTCAGCTCCATAAACCCTGCAATAACTGCTGTTTTATGACTTACACCTGGTCATAACACAAAAGATTGATTGGGGCTACCATTCTACAAGAAGGGAAGATAGCAGTTTCAAATACCTGGCCTCCCAATAGATTTTTCATGAGCCGAGCCAAAAATACTTCTTCAAGATTCATGCATGCAAATGTGGTCAGTGCCCAAGTCTGTAAATAACATACCTAATATTTAAAGCTTATACTTTGACCTTTTTGAGTTTGTTGTATTGTTATTAGAGCCAATAATGTGTTAGAAAGATGAACTGTGTTTTCACACACAAAGAAATTGAAATTCTTTAGGGGAAAAATATTGCCCCCCCCACTCTCATATTCTTCCATTTTTCTTATCTTCTCTCCCCACTCCCATCCAAGTCAGGAAAATTTCTCTTA
This sequence comes from Mustela nivalis, assembly GCF_964662115.1. Classification (NCBI taxonomy): domain Eukaryota; kingdom Metazoa; phylum Chordata; class Mammalia; order Carnivora; family Mustelidae; genus Mustela; species Mustela nivalis. The sequence goes on from NC_139040.1 coordinate 20,880,312, forward strand.
AATCAGCTTGATATTTTCAAGACTAGCATGAGCTGTTGACAGTTTTATGCAACTAATAAAGAAGATTAAAAAATAAATAAACTTCAACTTTCTGTATTCTTAAATCCATTACCAAAACAAAACCAAACCTCTTGTGTGGAAAATGTTAAATTCTGCTCTGTCAGAAGGTGCTGGAAATATGATAGAAAAGAGCAACTTCCAGATATCTAAATGATATTCAAAAGAACAAAAATATATCTATGGATGGATCTTGGGATTCAGATCTTGTAATTCATTCTGACTGATAGTTGTAAGGAGAAATCAGAGTGGGGTTGACCAAAACATCATTTCTTGAAAAAAAAAATCAGCAACAAGACTTCAAGATTGATCCCTCATATATCAACCTGATTTCTCCAAGGGGACTCCTTTCCAGATAAATGCTGAATTTAATTCTGTACATCACATTTCTTTGGAGAGATTTAGTACTTTAATTATATTTTTTATGTGTCACAGAACGGCAAACATAAATTATCTTTTTGTTTTATCTTTAAAGGAGGTCTTGGAAAAAATAATAATGATTAAAGGTGTATGTGATTCTTCTTTGAGTCTTTTCATTGCTTGTGTGAAGGGGCAGTAGTTCTATTTGTGTCTGAAGAACCCTCTGGCCATACCTCCCGGAATGACTGGAAAGTCTAAAAGCCATTCAAGCAGCTATTTGTTTTGCCTATAGAGACAATGATAGTTTTGACATTTTTCTTCTCCCTGAAATGCTTTGAACTGAATATTCATATCTATATAGTACAGATGTAACTTAAATGCAGTGTGAGTTGGTGGAAGATCACTGAAAATATTTTTTAATTTTTAAAATAATGGAAATTTTCTGGCTCAGACTCAGAAAAATCTTCCCAACCCAAATGTTGAAATTAGAGGTATTGAAAAATAGGCGTAGTTAATAATCTAATAGAACTGTCTAGGCATGTCTTTGCATATCAGTACTGCATGGATAGAGTGAGATATATTTTTTTATTTTTTATTATTATTTTTTTATTATTTTTATTTATTTATTTATTTTTAATTTTTTATTTTTTATAAACATATATTTTTATCCCCAGGGGTACAGGTCTGTGAATCACCAGGTTTACACACTTCAACGCACTCACCAAAGCACATACCCTCCCCAATGTCCATAATCCCACCCCCTTCTCCCGAACCCCCTCCCCCCAGCAACCCTCAGTTTGTTTTGTGAGATTAAGAGTCACTTATGGTTTGTCTCCCTCCCAATTCCATCTTGTTTCATTGATTCTTCTTCTACCCACTTAAGCCCCCATGTTGCATCACCACTTCCTCATATCAGGGAGATCATATGATAGTTGTATTTCTCTGCTTGACTTATTTCACTAAGCATGATACGCTCTAGTTCCATCCATGTTGTCGCAAATGGCAAGATTTCATTTCTTTTGATGGCTGCATAGTATTCCATTGTGTATATATACCACATCTTCTTGATCCATTCATCTGTTGATGGACATCTAGGTTCTTTCCATAGTTTGGCTATTATGGACATTGCTGCTATAAACATTCGGGTGCACGTGCCCCTTTGGATCACTATGTTTGTATCTTTAGGGTAAATACTGAGTAGTGCAATTGCTGGGTCATAGGGCAGTTCTATTTTCAACATTTTGAGGAACCTCCATGCTGTTTTCCAAAGTGCCTGCACCAGTTTGCATTCCCACCAACAGTGTAGGAGGGTTCCCCTTTCTCCGCACCCTCGCCAGCATCTGTCATTTCCTGACTTGTTTATTTTAGCCATTCTGACTGGTGTGAGGTGATATCTCATTATGGTTTTGATTTGTATTTCCCTGATGCCAAGTGATATGTGTCTGTTGGCCATCTGGATGTCTTCTTTGCAGAAATGTCTGTTCATGTCCTCTGCCCATTTCTTGATTGGATTATTTGTTCTTTGGGTGCTGAGTTTGCTAAGTTCTTTATAGATTCTGGACACTAGCCCTTTATCTGATATGTCGTTTGCAAATATCTTCTCCCATTCTGTCAGTTGTCTTTTGATTTTGTTAAGTGTTTCCTTTGCTGTGCAAAAGCTTTTGATCTTGATGAAATCCCAATAGTTCATTTTTGCCCTTGCTTCCCTTGCCTTTGGCGTTGTTCCTCGGAAGATGTTGTTGCGGCTGAGGTCGAAGAGGTTGCTGCCTGTGTTCTCCTCAAGGATTTTGATGGATTCCTTTTGCACATTGAGGTCCTTCATCCATTTTGAGTCTATTTTCGTGTGTGGTGTAAGGAAATGGTCCAGTTTCATTTTTCACATGTGGCTGTCCAATTTTCCCAGCACATTTATTGAAGAGGCTGTCTTTTTACCATTGGACAGTCTTTCCTGCTTTGTTGAAGATTAGTTGACCATAGAGTTGAGGGTCTATTTCTGGGCTCTCTATTCTGTTCCATTGATCTATGTGTCTGTTTTTGTGCCAATACCATGCTGTCTTGATGATGACAGCTTTGTAATAGAGCTTGAAATCCGGAATTGTGATGCCACCAACTTTGGCTTTCTTTTTCAATATCCCTTTGGCTATTCGAGGTCTTTTCTGGTTCCATATAAATTTTAGAATTATTTGTTCCATTTCTTTGAAAAAGATGGATGGTACTTGATAGGAATTGCATTAAATGTGTAGATTGCTTTAGGTAGCATAGACATTTTCACAATATTTATTCTTCCAATCCAGGCGCATGGAACATTTTTCATTTCTCTGTGTCTTCCTCAATTTCTTTCATGAGTACCTTATAGGTTTCTGAGTATAGATTCTGTGCCTCTTTGGTTAGGTTTATTCCTAGGTATCTTAAGGTTTTGGGTGCAATTGTAAATGGGATTGACTCCTTAATTTCTCTTTCTTCTGTCTTGCTGTTGGTGGAGAGAAATGCAACTGATTTCTGTGCATTGATTTTATATCCTGACACTTTACTGAATTCCTGTATAAGTTCTAGCAGTTTTGGAGTGGAGTCTTTTGGGTTTTCCACATACAGTATCATATCATCTGCGATGAGTGATAATTTGACTTCTTCTTTGCTGATTCTGGATGCCTTTAATTTCCTTTTGTTGTCTGATTGCGGAGGCTAGGACCTCTAGTACTATGTTGAATAGCAGTGGTGATAATGGACATCCCTGCGTGTTCCTGACCTTAGCGGAAAAGCTTTCAGTTTTCCTCCATTGAGAATGATATTTGAGGTGGGGTTTTTATAGATGGCTTTGATGATATTGAGGTATGTGCCCTCTATCCCTACACTTTGAAGAGTTTTGATCAGGAAGGGATGCTGTACTTTGTCAAATGCTTTTTCAGCATCTATTGAGAGTATCATATGGTTCTTGTTCTTTCTTTTATTGATGTGTTGTATCACATTGACTGATTTGAGGATGTTGAACCAACCTTGCAGCCCTGGAATAAATCCCACTTGGTCGTGGTGAATAATCCTTTTAATGTACTGTTGAATCCTATTGGCTAGTATTTTGTTGAGTATTTTCGCATCTGTGTTCATCAAGGATATTGGTCTATAGCTGTCTTTTTTGATGGGATCCTTGTCTGGTTTTGGGATCAAGGTGATGCTGGCCTCATAAAATGAGTTGGGAAGTTTTCCTTCCATTTCTATTTTTTGGAACAGTATCAGGAGAATAGGAATTAGTTCTTCTTTAAATGTTTGGTAGAATTCCCCCAGAAGCCATCTGGCCCTGGGCTTTTGTTTGTTTGGAGATTTTTAATGACTGTTTCAATCTCCTTACTGGTTATGGGTATGTTCAGGCTTTCTGTTTCTTTCTGGTTGAGTTGTGGTAGTTTATATGTTTCCCGATTGTCAAATTTGTTGGCGTAGAGTTGCTCATAGTATGTTCTTATAATTGTTTGTATTTCGTTGGTGTTAGTTGTGATCTCTCCTCTTTCATTCATGATTTTATTTATTTCGGTCCTTCCTCTTTTCTTTTTGATGAGTCGGGCCAGGGGTTTATCAATTATATTAATTTTTTCAAAGAACCAGCTCCTAGTTTCGTTGATTTGTCCTATTGTTTTTTTTTTTTTTTTTTTGGTTTCTATTTCATTGATTTCTGCTCTGATCTTTATGATTTCTCTTCTCCTGCTGGGCTTAGGGTTTCTTTCTTGTTCTTTCTCCAGCTCCTTTAGGTGTAGGGTTAGGGTGTGTAACTGAGGCCTTTCTTGTTATTTGAGAAAGGTTTGTACCACTATATATTTTCCTCTCAGGACTGCCTTTGTTGTGTCCCACAGATTTTGAACTGTTGTATTTTCATTATCATTTGTTTCCACGATTTTTTTCAATTCTTCTTAAATTTCCCAGTTGACCCATTCATTCTTTAGAAGGATGCTGTTTAGTCTCCATGTATTTGGGTTCTTTCCAAACTTTCTTTTGTGGTTGAGTTCTAGCTTTAGAACATTGTGGTCTTAAAATATGCAGGGAATGATCCCAATCTTTTGATACCGGTTGAGTCCTGATTTAGGACCGAGGATGTGATCTATTCTGGAGAATGTGCCACGTGCACTAGAGAAGAATGTGTATTCTGTTGCTTTGGGATGAAATGTTCTGAATATATCTGTGATGTCCATCTGGTCCAGTGTGTCGTTTAAGGCCTTTATTTCCCTGCTGGTCTTTTGCTTGGATGAAATGTCCATTTCAGTGATGGGAGTGTTAAAGTCCCCTACTATTATTGTACTATTGTTGATGTGCTTCTTTGATTTTGTTATTAATTGGTTTATATAGTTGGCTGCTCCCACGTTGGGGGCATAGATATTTAAAATTGTTAGATCGTCTTGTTGGACAGACCCTTTGAGTATGATATAGTGTCCTTCCTCATCTCTTATTATAGTCTTTGGCTTAAAATCTAATTGATCTGATATAAGGATTGCCACTCCTGCTTTCTTCTGATGTCCATTAGCATGGTAAATTCTTTTCCACCCCCTCACTTTAAATCTGGAGGTGTCTTCAGGCTTAAAATGAGTTTCTTGGAGGCAACATATAGATGGGTTTTGTTTTTTTATCCATTCTGATACCCTGTGTCTTTTGACAGGGGCATTTAGCCCATTCACATTCAGGGTAACTATTGAGAGATATGAATTTAGTGCAATTGTATTGCCTGTAAGGTGACTGTTACTATATATGGTCTCTGTTCCTTTCTGATCTACCATTTGTAGGCTCTCTCTTTGATTAGAGGACCCCTTTCAATATTTCCTGTAGAGCTGGTTTGGTGTTTGCAAATTCTTTCAGTTGTTGTTTGTCCTGGAAGCTTTTAATCTCTCCTTCTATTTTCAATTTTAGCCTAGCTGGATATAGTATTCTTGGATGCATGTTTTTCTCGTTTAGTGCTCTGAAAATATCATGCCAGCTCTTTCTGGCCTGCCAGGTCTCTGTGGATAAGTCAGCTGCCAATCTAATATTTTTACCATTGTATGTTACAGACTTCTTTTCCCGGGCTGCTTTCAGGATTTTCTCTTTGTCACTGAGACTTGTAAATTTTACTATTAGGTGATGGGGTGTGGGCCTATTCTTATTGATTTTGAGGGGCGTTCTCTGAACCTCCTGAATTTTGATGCTCGTTCCCTTTGCCATACTGGGGAAATTCTCCCCAATAATTCTCTCCAGTATACCTTCTGCTCCCCTCTCTCTTTCTTCTTCTTCTGGAATCCCAATTATTCTAATGTTGTTTCGTCTTATGGTGTCACTTATCTCTCGAATTCTCCCCTCGTGGTCCAGTAGTTGTTTGTCCCTCTTTTGCTCAGCTTCTTTATTCTCTATCATTTGGTCTTCTATATAACTAATTCTTTCTTCTGCCTCATTTATCCTAGCAGTGAGAGCCTCCATTTTTGATTGCACCTCATTAATAGCTTTTTGGATTTCAACTTGGTTAGATTTTAGTTCTTTTATTTCTCCAGAAAGGGTTTTTATATCTCTCGAGAGGGTTTCTCTAATATCTTCCATGCCTTTTTCGAGCCCAGCTAGAACCTTGAGAATTGTCATTCTGAACTCTAGATATGACATATTACCAATGTCTGTATTGATTAGGTCCCTAGCCTTCGGTACTGCCTCTTGTTCTTTTTTTTTGTGGTGAATTTTTCCGTCTTGTCATTTTATCCAGATAAGAGTATAAGAAGGAGCAAGTAAAATACTAAAAGGGTGGCAACAACCGCAGGAAAATATGCTTTTACCAAATCAGAAGAGATCCCAAATCGTGAGGGGGTAGAAAGGGAATAAAAAGAGGTTCAAAAAGGGAGAAAGAAAAAAAAAAGGAAAAGAAAAGAATTAAAAAAAAAAAGAAAATGAATAAAGAAAAATATAAAAAAGAAAATATATGTATTAGATAAACTAGTTAAAAAACGATAAGAAAGAAAAGGGTAAAAGTTAAAAAAAATTTACCAGAAGGCGAGAAAAAAAAAACAAAAAATGAAAAAGAAAAAAATTAAATAGCTGCAAGACTAAAAAAAAATCACAGGGAGAAAGCCATGAGTTCCGTGCTTTGCTTTCTCCTCCTCTGGAATTCTGCTGCTCTCCTTGGTGTTGAAACCGCACTCCTTGGTAGGTGATCTGGGTCTAGGCTGGATTTGTTGTTGATCTTCTGGGGGAGGGGCCTGTTGTAGTGATTCTCAAGTGTCTTTGCCCCAGGCAGAATTGCACTGCCCTTACCAGGGGCCAGGCTGAGTAATCTGCTCAGGTTTGCTTTCAGGAGCTTTTGTTCCCTGGGCACTTTTTGTAGAGTTCCGGAGGGCGGGAATACAAAACGTAAAGATTTTATTTATTTATTTGACAGAGAGAGATCACAAGTAGGCAGGGAGGCAGGCAGAGAGAGAGGAGGAAGCAGGCTCCCTGCTGAGCAGAGAGCCCCATGTGGGACTCAATTCCAGGACCCTGAGATCATGACCTGAGCTGAAGGCAGCAGCTTAACCCACTGAGCCACCCAGGCGCCCCATAGAGTGAGATATTTTTAAATCAATTGGCCTTTAAAGAAATATTCCTCTTCTATCATGTTAGCAGTTGTTTCCCCTACATTTGTGCAGTTACTTGTAATGGTGAAGCTTGCTGAAAAGCTGTGCCACTCAAGGACCAACCTATTCCCAGCCTACATCTGGCTTGTAGAGCGTGCCAACAATGTTTAATATAATGGGTGACATCTGTCAAGGAGAATTATAAATTGTACCTGCGATGCCTTGTAATTACTAACTCTCAAATGGCCCCAGCTGCTATTTCCCTGAGCATTTGCCCTAGTAACATATTATAAGAAATATACCTCAGAATCAAGAGTATTTAGGTCCAAAGGACACTGCGTGTAATGAAATAGTAGGGTTTTCTTCTAATCTGAAAATACCTATTTTCTTGCGGCTCTCACCAAGTTTACCAGAGGGCCTTTCATCCAGAGACCAATGTGGAATGTGCTTCAGCTTGTTGAGGAGCGATCTAGTTGTCGACTTTGTATCAGAGCAAAATTCACCCATGAATCATGTGAAAAGCAAATATGTCTCTTTCTCTGTATTAGGGTGATTTGAGAATGAATGTAAGTCTGTAACTGAAGACTTCACACTGAGAAGCTGACCCTTTTTTAAATATTTTATTTATTTATTTTACAAAGAGAGATCACAAGTAGGCAGAGAGGCAGCAGAGAGAGAGGGGGAAGCAGACTCCCTGCTGAACAGAGAGCCCGATGTGGGGCTTGATCCCAGGACCCTGAGATCATGACCTGAGCCAAAGGCAGAGGCTTAACCTAATGAGCATCAGGTGCCCTGAGTAGCTGACCTTTTGTTTGCAGAGGAGCTTTGCTGTTTGGTTGGCTCATGGGTACATCTGCAAATACTGGCATGCTGGGTTGTTTGTAGATCAGAATCCATTACTTATTGAGACCTAAGATGCAGTATGGACTATGTAGGTTTTGAAAAGAAAATTTCATTAGTTTGAGAGTCAGTACACTCTCTTCTGGATTCATTTCAGTGAATTTCTAGTGAAAATTCATTATGTCATCAATGGCTATCTACTATGGGTGAAACTAAAATAAGACCCTTACCTCATACTATTCAATAGATATTGTTAGATAATTTAACAATTAAAATGTGAAAATGAAACTATGAAATAACAAGAAGAAAATATATGTATTTATTGTATTTATATAGTCTTATATAGCAGCATCTTTCTAAGAAAAGGTATAAAATCTGGAAGGAAAAGATTGAGTTAATGCTACAAAAACAAATACACTAAGTTCCTTTTATAGCCTAAAAATTCATAATAACAGAGGAAAACAACACATGGGAAAATGTTTTGCAGCAGATTGTCTACTTGAACAGTTCTTACAAGCTAATTTTGAAGAGAAACACATAAATAGAAAAATAGACAAAAGACATAAGAGTAATTCATGAAGGAAGAAACAAAAATGACCAATAAATAGATGAAGAAATATTTACCTTCATTAGCAATCAGATACAAACTAAATCATCCATTACATTGGCAAATTTAAAAAATTGATAAAACTTGTGTTGACAAAGGTTTGAGGAAATAACTTCTATATACTTAAGTCAGAATACAAATAGGTAAATCACTTCATCGGGTAACATGACAGTATGTACCTAATTCCACAAAATGTGCAATTCCACTTTTAAGAAGTTACCTTAGGGAAATATAGATGTGTATAAAGCATTGACTATAAAAAATGTTCACTCTACCAGTGTTTTTAATGGTAGAAAATTATAAGAATAAGACAGTAGGAGGTTCATTGAATAAATTGCATATACTCATAGGTTGAG